>NC_048238.1:19860017-19872735 GCF_002007445.2 Ailuropoda melanoleuca | reverse complement strand
CCCCCCCCCCCGCCTCCCCTCTGGTAGCCAGCAGTTTGTTCTCTACAGTTAAGAGTCTGTTCTTTGGTTTCTCTCTCTCTCTCTCTTTCTCTTCCCTGTTTGCTCATTTGTTTTGTTTCTTAAATTCCACCATGAGTGCAATTGTATATGCCACATTGATTGTCATTTAGGTGGCTTCCACTTTCTGGCTCTTATGAATAATGGTACAGTGAACATAGGTGTGCAAATACCTTTTCAAGATCCTGTTTTCAATTCTTTAGGATCTATACCCAGAAATGGGATTGCTAGATCATGTGGTATTTCTATTTTTAATTTTTGAGGAACCTGTACACCGTTTTCCATAGAGGCTGCACCATTTTACATTCCCACCAACGGTGCATGGGGGTTCTGTTTTCTCCACATCTGCACCAATGCTTGTTATTTTCCGGGTTTTATTTTTGTTTTCGTTTTTTGGGGGATAGTGGTCATCCTAACAGGTGTGAGGTGATACCTTACTGGGATTTGTATGTGCGGTTCTCTGATGGTTAGTGATGTTGACCATCTTTTCATATGCTTGTTGGCCATTTGTATATCTTCATTGGAGAAATGCTCATTTAAGTTCTTTGGCCATTTTTAAACAGGTTATTTGTTTTTTATGATTGAGCTGTAGGAGTTCATTCTGTATCCTGGATATTAACCTTTTATCAGATACACAATTTGCAGATATTTTCTCCCATTCCTTAGGTTGCCTTTTCACTCTGTTGATTGTTTCCTTTGAGGTACAGATATTTTTAAGTTTGATGTAGTCCCATTTGTCTAATTTTGCTTTTGTTGCCTGGCAAGAGAGGGTTTTACATAATGTAACATAATCACGGGAGGGACACCTTACCACCCTTACCATAGTCTCTTGGTTAAAAGCAAGTCACAGGTGCGGCCCATACACAGTGGAGAGGGGCACACAAAAGCATACACAACAGGAGGCAGGATCGTGGAGGTCAGTCTGCATTTAAAGGTCAGTAAAAGCCTATTTTTTAATTTAACATTTAACAAACATTTATTAAGGTCTGTTTCCTGCCAAGCACTGTGCTTGGGGACTATGACATAAAGGTGGCATAGTCCCTACTCGCCGGGGGCCTACAGTTGAACATTACAGGTTCTGGTTATGGATGGAAGAGATCCAGCCTCCTAGAGAAAAGGACAGGAACAATCAGAACTGAGGGGGCCGATACTCAGTTTGTCATCCATTCAGTGTCACCTTCCTCCTCTAGGCCACCTTCCGTCTCTCCCCTTCTAAGGTCCTGTCTGAAGGGAAAACTACCGCCAACCACTCAGCTCAGGGATCAAGGCTTTAACTCCTCATAAATACTTAGGACCTGCAAAGTGCAGTCAGCCATCCTTAGGCCTCCCAAAGTATCAGCTCTTTGAATCTGGGTATGGAGGTTACTAAGGAAGAAGATCATAGGAAATAATTGCCTGTTAGTGCACAAACTATAAGACACCCCCTCTTTTCCCTATGGCCCCTGGGTACATGCAATAGATTTTCAAGTTCAGAATCCAGTTTACCAATCTTTGTACCATTCATAAACGGGCAATTAAATGTTAACTGTGAATCCAAGAAAATAGAGGATACTTCAAAGAAGGAAGGGCAAGGGAGTGAACTCCACCCAAGCAGCGTCTATCTGACTTGAGGAACAAGGAACAGACCCATGTTCTGGCCCCGATGTGAGTGGATGTTGGGCATATTGTGCTAGAGACAACAAACGTTATTACCTGAGAACTGATTCTGGAGGTAGAGGATAAGGGGGTGAGTCATTCCTTTTGAAGTGTTGCTGGAGGTTGGAGAAGGAGTAAAAGAAGCTCGAAAAGGGATCCAGGACCATAGGATTGAGAGAACTGTGATACATTTTAAGGTCTCCTTAAAAGATTAATTATAGGAGGGTGCTATAGGAGAGGAAGAAATAAGATATGCAACTGGCATTTCTTAGTGCCTATTATGAGTGTCATGCCTTGCTTGACATTTTATAGATGTGATTTCATTTAGTCTTAATTGCTCTGTATTATAACTTATTTTCTTTTACATATGCTCTGTTTTGTCATCTAGATTTTATTAAATTAAAAAGACATTTGTTGTTATTCTAAAAAAATAGTTAATTATACATTTCTATTACAGAGCTTCAGGGAAAACTGGGAATGAAATCAGCCATTTAAATAAAGCTAGCCTGGATGACTATAATGTGGAATAATAAGGTTTTTTTCTTTAAAGTTCTCCAACCTCTACTGTTGAGATTTCTGTCATCATAGAAACACAGAATGATAGTGATTCACTAGTACAAATTTCTCATCTAATAGCTAAGAAAACTGAAGCTTAGAGAGGGTAAAGTACTTGTCCGAGGTCACATGGCTAGAAGGTGGCAGAATCAGAAATACAACTCAGGTCTCCTGATTCTAAGTCAAGAGATCTTTTACTATACCTCATAGATCTTGTAGCAAAAAGTGGAAAATTAAAAAAAACAGTGTATTAAATACTGTCCTGAGGCTGGAGCTCAGGCAGATAACTGTGAACATTCCACACATTTGGTCCACTTCTCACAAATTAAGTTTCACTAGCACATGCCTTATTTTGATTACAGCAAAGAATGCTTGGTCTTGACAGTTCCTCTTCTCAATTTCTTCTTTTTCCTAAGCCTTCCTCCTTTGCCTTGTGCCCCTTCCCCCTGTCCCAAGGGTGGGACTGATAAGTAGGGCTCTGCAGTATGGATCAGGAACACCTACAGGCTGAGACAAGTAAGCAATCAACTTGCTAGGATCCGTGCCACTCTAAGAGGCTGCAAACAGCTGCTCCCATCCAGACTTCTTCACAGGAGAATTCCAGAGGCCACAGGACTTTGTGTTCATGGAGGAGTCCCCTCTGAACATCTCGCCAGTGAATCTGGGGCATGACACTATCATTGTTCTTTCTGAGATGAGTGCTAGCTAGCCCAGTACTTTGAAAATGGTCCATAGCTCTTCATTCATGTTATTCCCTTCTAGATAGAGTACACACTCATCATCTGACAGGAGGAGCGAGTTTTTCCATCCAAGCAAGTGACTTAGAGAATGCCAACCTGTTGACATGAAACCAAAGGGCAATTGGCTCAGTAAGTACTTTTTTTTTAAAAGAAAGTTTATTTATTTATTTTTAGTAATCTCTACACCCAACATGGGACTTAAACTCACAAGCTGAAGATCAAGAGTTGCATGCTTCTCCAACTGAAGCCCCTCAGAAAGTACTTTGTGGAAGATGGAGCTGAATGCACTGTGTGGCAGCAAAAGCAGGAAGTTTTGAGGCCAGGCAGAACTAGAGGCACATTCCAGTGCTGCCAGTTACCAGTTGTGTGATTTTGGATGAGATTCTTGAATCTCAGTGTGCTTTTCTGTAATGTAGAGTCAGATAGTTTCCTCCTCCTATGGTTGTAAATATTAAATAGTGTTGTAAAAACCCTTTATAGAGTGCTTAGAATAAAGTAGGTACCCTCTAAATGTTTATTCCTTTCTGTCTAGCTGGTGATATAAGAAATATAACAATTTTGGATTAGGAAGAATAATTGTGAATGGTCCAATAAGGAGAGAGAAGGATTTATCTCCAAACATATTTTTATTCTACCTTTATGCAGGATCATTCTCTTATTTCATGAAGCTTTGACCTTCCTCATAAATAATAATTGTGCAGTGATTCTGTTAACATTGGCCAACCAATGTGGCTTGCCCCAGTGGTCATAGAATCAAGCATCATTACAGAGGCTGAGTAACCAGTATTATAATCCCTATTGTACTCTAACTGGAGTATTTTATCTGCCTGGCCTGACATCATGTAGACAATGTTCAATCCAGAACACATCCCCAGGATAAATTATTTATATCTCTGTCTCACTTTAGAAGTGGGCCTCATCCATAACCTGATTAATATTCAACTATAAACCAAAGCTGGAGATTTTTTTTAAAAAAGAAGCAGCTTAGTGAAAATAGGAGAAAATGTTGAAAAGGCCGTTATGCAGAACATATTAATTCACACAACTTTTTTCCTTTCTCCTTTTTACAGGTGTTTTACCTGTACAGGTATTTTACCTGTAAAATAGGTAGAAGGAAATTATGCAGTTACAGTGCTTAGAATCTTGGCAGGACAGCAGACAGAACAATTTCCCAGACTTTCTTTTCAGTACCTGGTCTCTCAAACCATGGTTAAAAAGAAAAAGGTGTTAATGAGCTGTGAATAGTGGTTAAGCACTCTTAATTTACCTTTAGCAACATGTTAACAATGAAACACAATGTACAGTTTTGTAATTCTCTTGTTCAACTTCCAGATTATTCCAAATTCATTGGAATAATACATATCCAAGAATTTCAGTGAACCCCAAGCAGCATAAACACAAACCACACCAAGGTACTACAGTATTAAATTTCTAAAGACCAGTGATAAAGGGAAAATCTTAAAGATGAGAATAATCACTGGTTTGTCATAAAAAATAATGCAAATCAGAAGATGGTGGAACTCTTTAAAGCATTACAAGAAAAACATTGTCAGTCTAGAATTTTATATCCAGTGGAAATAGTTCTTCAAAGATGAAGGCAAAATAAAGACATTTCAGTTGAGCCAAAGCCAAGAGAATTCATCACTAGTGAACTTCTACTACAAGAAATGCTAAAGGAAGTTCTTCAGGCTGAAGGAAAAGGATACCAGACGGACACATGAATTTACACAAAGGAATGAAGAATAAATATGGTAAATATGTGAGTAACATAGAATACATTTTTCTTGTTTTTAATATCTTTAAAAGAGAATTAACTGCTTAAAGTACAAATAATAACAGTATATTATGGGATTTATAACATTTTTAGAGGTAGAATATATGAGCACAACAGCAGAAAGAATGGGGGAGATAGGATGCAAGTATATCGTTATAAGATTCTTACATTGTATGTCAAATGCTGTAACATGCACAGGTAGATGGTGATAAGTTAAAGATGCATATTGTAAAGCTTAGAGCAACTACTAAAAAAATTTAAAAGGTGTGGCTAATTTGTCAATAGAGGAGATGGGATGGACTCATAAAAAATAATCCAAGAGAAGACCAGAAAAGAGGGAAAAAAGAACAAAGAACAAATAGGACAAATTTAAATATAGGACTACTGTTGTTCCTCTATCAGGTAAGGAACCACTAAAGGAAAAGCCTGAAACATCTTGTTTTTACCTCTTGAAACTGGAATGAGATAAAGAATAAATAAGTAAATGTGATATCCAGACTCCCACAAATGGAATTCTGTAGCTTTTGTTAATGATAACATCAACTACATTCTGATTCCTTCAGCACTGAAATAAAGTGTTTATCTCAATAAAAGATTATTTTGATTCAGAAATGCCTACAACTTGGCATGAGTTGGAAAGATTTGAAAGAACAGGGAAAGGAGTGCTGGGAAAGGAGACCTGAGGTACTCAGTGCTGTGACAGTTGGGGTGATTGCATGATTGGGGTAGTAGAATTAGAAATGAGTGAAGTTAGGGTAGTCTCTGAAAGTGAAACTTGAAATCAAGTAGAGATATTAAAAATGTGTCCCACACCAGTTAATATTTTACTATAAACTGATTGAATGTATTAATGCACCTAAAGAGAAGTGATATATCTTAAAATGAACTTGATCATTTTATCAATTAGGAACGCTTTTAACTACAGCTAACAGAAGAACCTATTTATAGTGTTTAAGTCATAAAAATTTAATTTAATTTAAATTTAATTTAATTTAATTTTTTTAAAAGATTTTATTTATTTATTTGACAGAGATAGAGACAGCCAGCGAGAGAGGGAACACAAGCAGGGGGAGTGGGAGAGGAAGAAGCAGGCTCACAGCGGAGCTGCCTGACGTGGGGCTCGATCCCACAATGCCGGGATCACGCCCTGAACCGAAGGCAGACGCTTAACTGCTGTGCCACCCAGGCGCCCCTAATTTTAATTTTAATTCTAGTTAGTTAACATATAGTGTAATATTGGTTTCAGGAATAGAATTTAGTGATTCATCGCTTACATACAACACCCAGTGTTGATCCCAACAAGTGCCCTCCTTAATACCCATCCTTCATTAACCCATTCCCCATGAACTTCCTTCCATCAACCTTCAGTTTATTCTCTGTAGTTGAGTCTCTTATGGTTTGCTTCCCTCTCTCTTTTCTCCCCTTCCCATATCTTTATTTGTTTTGTTTCCTAAATTCCACATGTGAGTAAAATCATATAGCATTTGTCTTTGACTGACTTAATTTGCTTAACAATACACTCTAGCTCCATCCACATTGCTGCAAATGGCAAGATTTCATTCTCTTTGATGCCTGATTAATATGCCATTATATATATATATATATCACACCTTCTTTATCCATTCATCAGTTGATGGACTCCTGGGCTCTCTCCATAATTTGCCTATTGTTGATAATACTTCTATCAGCATTGGGGTACACGTACCCCTTCGAATCTGTATTTTTGTATCCTTTGGGTAAATATCTACTAGTGCAATTGCTGGATCATATAGTAGTTCTATTTTTAACTTTAAAAAAAGATTTTATTTATTTATTTGTCAGAGAGAGAGAGCAAGCACAAGAGTAGCAGGCAGAGGCAGAGCGAGAAGCAGACTCCCCGCTGAGCAAGGAGCCTGATGAGGGATTCAATCCCAGGACCCTGGGATCATGACCTAAGCTGAAGGCAGACACTTAACCAACTGAGCTACCCAGGCGCCCCTACTTTTAACTTTTTGAGGAACTTCCATACTGTTCTGCAGAGTGGCTGTACCAGTTTGCACTTCCACCAACAGTGTAAGAGAGTTCCTCTTTTTCCGCATCCTCGCCAACATCTGTTGTTTCCTGTGTTGTTAATTTTAGCCATTCTGATGGGTGTGGTGTGGTATCTCATCATAGTTTTGATTTGTACTTCCCTGATGCTGAGTGATGTTGAGCATCTTTTCATGTGTCTGTTAGCCATCTGGATGGTTTCTTTGGAAAAATATCAATTGATGACTTCTGCCCATTTTTAAATTGGATTATTTGTCTTTTGGGTGTTGAGTTTGGTAAGTTCTTTATATATTTTGGACACTAACCCTTTATCAGATATGTCATTTGCAAATATTTTCTCCCATTCCATAGGCTGCCTTTTAGTTTTTTTGATTGTTTCCTTTGCTGTGCAGAAACTTTTTATCTTGATGAAGTCCCAATAGTGCATTTTTGCTTTTGTTTCCCTTCCCTCTTTTGTTGTCTGATTGCTGAGGCTAAGACTTGCAGTACTGTGTTTTTTTTTTAAAGATTTTATTTATTTATTTGACAGAGACAGCCAGTGAGAGAGGGAACACAAGCAGGGAGAGTGGGAGAGGAAGAAGCAGGCTCTTAGCCGAGGAACCTGATGTGGGACTCGATCCCAGAATGCCGGGATCACGCCCTGAGCCGAAGGCAGACGCTTTTAAGGACTGCGCCACCCAGGTGCCCCTGCAGTACTATGTTAAATAGTAATGGTGAGAGTGGACAGACATCATTGTCGTGTTCCTGACCACAGAGGAAAAGCTCTCAGTTTTTCCCTGTTGAGGATGATATTAGCTGTGGGTCTTTCATACATGGCTTTTATGATGTCGAGGTATGTTCCATCTATACCTACTTTGTTGAGGGTTTTTTTTTTAAGTTTTTATTTATTTATTCGACAGAGATAGAGACAGCCAGCGAGAGAGGGAACACAAGCAGAGGGAGTGGGAGAGGAAGAAGCAGGCTCATAGCGGAGGAGCCTGATGTGGGGCTCGATCCCATAACACCGGGATCACGCCCTGAGCGGAAGGCAGACGCTTAACCGCTGTGCCACCCAGGCGCCCCTGTTGAGGGGTTTTATCAAGAATGGATGCTGTACTCTGTCAAATGCTTTTTCTGCATCTATTGAGAGGATCATATAGTTCTTATCCTTTCTTTTATTGATGTGGTATATCATGTTGATTGATTTGTGAATATTGAACCACCCCTGCAGCCCAGGAATAAATCCCATTTGATCTTGGTGAATAATTATTTTAATGTACTGTTGGATTCAGTTTGCTAGTATTTTACTGGGAATTTTTGCATTCATGTTCATCAGGGTTATTGGCCTGAAATTCTCCTTTTTAGTGGGGTCTTTGTCTTGTTTTGGAGTCAAGGTAATGCTGGCATCGTAGAATGAGTTTGGAAGTTTTCCTTCCATTTCTATTTTTTTTGGGACAGTTTGAGAAGAATAGGTATTAACTCTTCTTTAAATGTCTGGTAGAAGGGCACCTGGGTGGCACAGTTGGTTAAAACATCTGGCCTTTGGTTTCGGCTCAGTTTTGATTTCAGGGTCATGAGATTGAGCCCTGTGTCAGGCTCCGTGCTCAGTGGGGAGTCTGCTTGAGTTTCTTTCTCTCCCTCTTCCTCGGCCCCTCCCCCCCACTTGCACACTCTCTCTTTCTCTCTGTCAAATAAATTAATAAATCTTAAAAAAACATAGATGTCTGGTAGAATTCCCCTGGGAAGCTATCTCGCCCTGGACTTTTGTTTATTGGGAGAGTTTTGATTACTGATTCAATTGCTTTGCTGGTTATGGGTCTGTTCAAATTTTCTATTTCTTCCTGTTTCAGTTTTAGTAATATATATGTTTCTAGGAATTTATCCATTTCTTCTAGGTTGCTCAATTTGTTGGCATGTAGTTTTTCATAATATTCACTTATAATTGTGTGTATTTCTGTGGTGTTGGCTTTGATCTTTCCTCTTTCATTCATGACTTTATTTATTTGGGTCCTTTTCTTTTTGGTACATCTGGTTGGGGGTTATTGATTTTATTAATTCTTTCAGAGAACCAGCTCTTAATTTCATTGATCTATTCTCCTGCATTTTGTTTGCTTCTATATCATTTATTTCTGCTCTAATTTTTATTATTTCTCTTCTTCTGCTGGCTTTAGGCTTTATTTGCTGTTCCTTTTGTAGCTCCTTTAGGTGTAAGGTTAGGTTGTATATTTGAGACTTTTCTTACTCCTTGAGGTAGGCTGTATTGCAATATACTTCCCTCCCACTGCCTTTGCTGTGTCCCAAAGGTTTTGGACTCTCGTGTTTTCATTTTCATTTGCTTCCATGTATATTTTAAATTCTTTAATGCCCTCGTTAACCCATTCATTCTTTTATTTAAAGATTTATTTATTTTGGAGAAGGGAGTGGGGCAGAAGGAGAAGGAGAGAGAATCTTCAAACAGACTCCCCACTGAGCATGGAGCCCAACAAGCGGCTTGATCTGACAACCCTGAGGTCATGACCTGAGCCAAACCAAGAGTTGGATGCTCAACTGACTGAGCCACTTAGGTGCCCCACCCATTCATTTTTTAGTAGGATGTTCTTTAACCTTCATGTATTTGTGGTCTTTTGAAATTTTTTCTTGTGGTTGACTTCAAGTTTCATAGCACTGTGGTCTGAAAATTTGTATGGTATGATTTAAATCCTTTTATACTGGTTGAGGCCTGATTTGTCACCCAGTATGTAATCTATTCTGGAGAGTGTTCCATGTTTACTCGAAAAGAATGTGTATTCCTCTGCTTTAGGATGAAATTTGCTGAATATATCTGTTAAGTCCATCTGGTCCAGTGTGCCATTCAAAGTCATTGTTTCCTTGTTGATTTTCTGCTTAGATGATCTGTCCATTGTTGTAAGTGGGGTGTTAAAGTTCCCTACTACTATTGTATTATTATCAATGAGTTTCTTTATGTTTGTTATTAACTGATTTATATATTTGGATGTTCCCAAGTTGGGGGCATAAATATTTATAATGTTAGATCTTTTTGGATAGATCCCTTAATTATGATATAATGACCTTCTTTATCCCTTGTTACAGTCTTTAGTTTAAAATCTAGTTTGTCTGATATAAGTATGGCTACTCTGGCTTTCTTTTGATGTCCATTAGCATGATAGATGGTTCTCCAACCCCTCACTTTCAATCTGCATATGTCGTTAGGTCTAAAATGAGTCTCTTGTAGACAGCATATTGATGGGTCTTGTTTTTTTTTAATCCATTCTTATACCCCATATCTTTCGACTGGAGCATTTAGTCCATTTAAACAAGGGTGATTATTGAAAGGTATGAATTTAGTGCCACTATGTTACTTGTAAAGTTGGTGTTTCTGGTCACGTTCTCTGTTCCTTTCTAGTCTTTGTTGCTTTTGGTCTTTTTTTTTTCCCTCCACTCAAAGAGTCCCCTTTAATATTTCTTACATGGCTGGTTTATTGATCATGAACTCCTTTAGTTTTTGTTGGTCTGGGAAACTCTTTATCTCTTCTTATATTCTGAATGATAGCCTTGCTGGATAAGGGATTCTTGGCCACATATCTTTCCCATTCAGCACATTGAATATATCCTGCCATTCTCTTCTGGTCTGCCAAATTTCTGTGGTCAGATCTCCTGGGAACCTGGTCTATCTTCCCTTGTGGGTTAAGCACTTTTTCCCCCTTTGCTGCTTTCAGCATTATTTCCTGAAAACAATTTGCTCAAATAAAACTTCTGCTCCTTTTTCTTTCTCTTGTTCCTCTGGGACTCCTATGTATGAGTGTTATTACACTTTAAGGAGTTGCTGAGTTCCTTAAGTCTACATTTGTGATCTAATAACTTCCTCTCCCTCTTTTTTCAGCTTTATTATTTTCCATAATTGTATCCTCTCTATCACTGATTCATTCCTCTACTTTATCCATCCCCATTGTCATTGCATCCATTTGGTTTTGCATCTCGGTTATAGCATTTTTAGTTTTGGCCTGACTAGTTTTTGGTTCTTTTATCTCTGTGGTAAGGGATTCTCTAGTGTCTTCTTTGCTTTTCTCAAGCCCAGCTAGTATCTTTATGGTTATTGTTTTCAGTTCTAGTTCGGACATCTTACTTGTATATGTATTGATTTTTTTTTTAATTTTAATTTTTTTTATTGTATTATGTTAGTCACCATACAGTACATCCCTGGTTTCTGATGTAAAGTTCGATGATTCATTAGTTGCATATAACACCCAGTGCACCATGCAATACGTGCCCTCCTTACTACCCATCACCAGTCTATCCCATTCCCCCACACCCCTCCCCTCTGAAGCCCTCAGTTTGTTTCTCAGAGTCCATAGTCTCTCATGCTTCATTCCCCCTTCTATTATCCCCCTTTCATTATCCCTTTCTTCCCCTACCGATCTTCCTAGTTTTCATGTTCCATAGATGAGAGAAATCATATGATTATTGTCTTTCCCTGCCTGACTTATTTCACTTAGCATTATCTCCTCCAGTGCCGTCCATGTTGCAGCAAATGTTGAGAACTCGTTCTTTCTGATAGCTGAGTAATATTCCATTGTATATATGGACCACAACTTCTTAATCCAGTCATCTGTTGAAGGGCATCTCGGTTCCTTCCACGATTTGGCTATTGTGGACAATGCTGCTATGAACATTGGGGTGCATATGGCCCTTCTCTTCGCTACGTCTGTATCTTTGGGGTAAACACCCAGTAGTGCAATGGCTGGGTCATAGGGTAGCTCAATTTTTAACTTTTTAAGGGACCTCCACACTGTTTTCCAGAGTGGCTGTACCAACTTGCATTCCCACCAACAATGTAGGAGGGATCCCCTTTCTCCACATCCTCTCCAACTATTGTTGTTTCTTGCCTTGTCTATTTTTGCCATTCTAACTGGCTTAAGGTAGTATCTCAGTGTGGTTTTGATTTGAATTTCCCTGATGGCTAATGATTTTGAACATTTTTTCATGTGTCTGTTAGCCATTTGTATATCATCATTGGAAAAGTGTCTGTTCATATCTTCTGCCCATTTTATGATTTGTTTCTCGTGTATCGAGTTTGAGAAGTTCTTTGTAGATCTTGGAGACCAGTCTTTTTTCTGTAGCATCATTTGCAGATATCTTCTCCCATTCTGTGGGCTGCCTCTTAGTTTTTTTTTAATGTTTCCTTGGCTGTGCAGAAGCTTTTTATCTTGATGAAGTCCCACAAGTTCATTTTATCTTTTGTTTCTCTTGCCTTTGGAGATGTGTCATGAAAAAGGTTGCTTTGGCCGATGTCGTAGAGGTTGCTGCCTATGTTCTCCTCTAGGATTTTGATGGATTCCTGTCTCACATCGAGGTCTTTCATCCATTTGGAGTTTATCTTTGTGTATGGTGTGAGAGAGTGGTCAAGTTTCATTCTTTTGCATGTAGCTGTCCAATTTTCCCAGCACCATTTATTGAAGAGACTGTCTTTTTTCCACCGGATGTTTTTTCCTGCTTTATCAAAGATTAGTTGCCCAAAGAGCCGAGGGTCCATTTCTGGGTTCTCTATTCTGTTCCATTGGTCGATGTGTCTGTTTTTGTGCCAGTACCATGCTGTCTTTGTGATCACAGCTTTGTAGTACAGCTCGAAATCCGGCATTGTGATGCCCCCAGCTTTGTTTTTCCTTTTCAACAGTTCCTTGGAGATTCGGGGCCTTTTCTGGTTCCATACAAATTTAAGGACTATTTGTTCCAGTTCTTTGAAAAATGTCCTCGGTATTTTGATCGGGATAGCATTGAAAGTGTAGATTGCTCTGGGTAGTATGGACATTTTAACTATGTTAATTCTTCCAATCCATGAGCATGGAATATTTTTCCATCTTTTTATGTCTTCCTCAATATCTTTCAAAAGTGATCTATAGTTTCTAGGATATAGGTCCTTTACGTCTCTGGTTAAGTTAATTCCAAGGTAACG
>NC_048238.1:19857568-19857650 GCF_002007445.2 Ailuropoda melanoleuca | reverse complement strand
GTAGGTTTGTTGTGGTTGAGCTTGGGAGGGGTCCTCTCTGCCTCTTGGACACGGATGTTTGTTTCCCTTGCTAGATTAGGGA
>NC_048238.1:19740233-19857397 GCF_002007445.2 Ailuropoda melanoleuca | reverse complement strand
GTGGGCGTGGATTTTTTTAAGACCAGCTTCTATTTTCGTTTTTTCTTCTACTAACCCATCCTCCAATTCGCTGATACGTTCTTCTGCCTCATTCACCCCGGCCGTCAGAGCCTCTGGTTTTGACTGCATTTGGCTCATAGAATTTTTAATTTCTGCCAGATTTGCTCTCATTTCCGCCCTCAGAGATTCTATATTCTTATTAACATTTTCGTTAATACTTTTTTCAAGTCTACACATCATTGATTATTGTAACCTGAATTCCATTTCTGATAATTTGGTTATATCCATATCCATTAGTTCTGTGGCAGAGGCCACAGACTCATTGTCTGTTCTTTGCTGTGGGGGATTTCTCCTTCTCGTCATTCTGATGAGGAGAGGTTGCAGGGTTGTCCAGAGCCCAAATTATTGACTGAGACCCAGGCCGTGAGCCCTTGTTTTATAGGGATCTTAGGGACGTGGGCTTCTTGATTTTTCAGCCCGCCTACTGGGGGAGGGGCCTGCCGCGCCGATACTCAGGCAACCCCATTTGGGTAGATTTGCCCCGTCCCCTGCGAGGGGGGATGGGGATGGGCACACTGTGAGCTGGTATTTCCAGGCTTTTGTTCTCTGGTGGCTTTCCCTGCCTCTGTGCTGTGCCTCTTCTGAGAGTCAGAGCAGCAGCGGCCGAATCTCAGCCTCTGTCTCAGAACAGAGGGATCGCGGACCATTCTCCAATGACGTTCTGGCCACTTTCACTCTGTTTCTGTTGGTGCTGCCCGCCCTGCAGCGTCCCGGGATGTGTGCCCCACACCCGGCGTCCCAGCCCTCACTTCCAGGGCCGGTGTGTCTTTGTCCTTTGTGTTTGTAACACCGCCAGCTGCCAGCTGCTCTCGAGTGCTCCCGGAGCTCCCGGTCTCAGTCTGGATCCAGTGAGCACACCGGAGCTCCGTTTCAGTCTGGTGGCGCGCGCTCCTGGCTCACGGTCTCAGTCTGCTGTCTCGCGGGTGTCGGTCAGTGAGTCAGCCCGCTCCCCTGTTCAGGTGGCTACCGCTTCCCGGCACCCAAATGCGGTGGCTCCCTCTCCCTTCCATTTATCTTCCGATATCTGTGGGCAGTTTCACGGCTCCCCGCTTCGTACCTCAATACTCAGCGCTGGAGATGTTCATTTGTAGAGATCCAGATGTATCTTCCTCGTCTCAGGCTGATTCCGTGGATGTTCAGGCTGGTCTGGTACCTATCCAACTCGACTCGGGACCAGCTGAAAAAGGGGTCCCCTACTCCTCCGCCATCTTAACTCCTCCCCTCGTATATGTATTGATTAAATCCCTGGCTGTGACTTCTTCCTGTTCTTCCTTTTTGGATGAATTCCTCCATCTTGTCATTTTGTCTCAGTCACTGTTTTTGTGTGTGTGTGTGATTGTTAGGATAGCCTGTTGTATTTCTGCTTCTGAGAGTAGTGAATTAAGTACATTAAGAAGAGCTCAAAAAAAAAAAAAAAAAGGAAGCTAGATCCTGGGTGTGTTTTGGTCTGTTTGTAAAAAGAAGCTAGATCCTTGGGGTACCTGGGTGGCTCAGTTGATTAAGCATCTGATTTCAGCTCAGGTCATGATCTCAAGGTCCTGGGACCAAGCTCCCCGTAGGGCGTCACACTCAGCAGGTAGCAGCAGGTAGTCTGCTTGTCCCTCTGCCCCTCCTGTTGCTCGTGCCTTCTCTCACTCTCAAATAAATAAGTAAAATCTTTTTTTTTAATAAAAGAAGCTAGATCCCCCCAAACAGAAGCTAGATCCTATTTCCCCTAGAGCTGAAGCTTTATAGCACTCTATGATCAGTAGATTTGGTGTGTGCAAGGGGTTTGTGCTGGTCTTCTGGGGGAGGAGCCTGCTGTGCTGATTCTCGGGTGGACTTGCCCTAGTGAAGATGCACCTGCAGGGTATGGGGAAGTGGGGCTTGGTGTAAGGGGCTCCAGCCTCTAATGGATGGTGCTGTTTTGCTCACTGAAGTTGGTCAGTGCTGACTTGGGAGAGGGCATGGAATGGTATTGGCCTGCTCTCTTTTCCATGGAGTGGGAATTTCGTGCTTAAGGAAGCCCTCACAGAAGAGCAAACAGTCACCCCTCCAGTCTTCTTGGCTTCCATCAGATCCCTGCCCTCACTCTGTCTGTGTCCAAGCTGTCTGTCTGCCAGGCAGCACAGTACTCCTGTGTTTTATCTCAGACACACGGCTGGGTTTCAAAACTCCGTATTTTAGATATCCATGCAGTGTGGACCTGTGCCAATTTTTCTGGGGGAGGGTTTCGCTGCACTGTGGTCAGTGTTGGTTTGTCTCAGAAATCAGTCATGTCACTGTACAGTGGTTCAGAGTTTATGGTAAAGGACAGGAAAAAAGCCAGCACCAAGGTTTGTTGCCCTCAACCTGTGTCTTTGTTCCTATGTCAGTGAATAGGGCAGCACATTGGTGCTGCCAGTTCTTTTGTCCCTAGAGAGGCTGTGCCACCTCTCCCAATGCAGTCCAAGCAGGGGAACGGTTTCTTCTTGTGCAGCCCAGGGGTCCTCAGACCATACTTCCTGCTCCCAGGTCTCTGCCCTCCTTCCCCAGTGGAGCACCACCAAGCCCACCAGGCACAATCCTGGCAATGGCGTGGACCTCCAGAACTTCAGACTTTGTACTCTGCTGCTTATAAAAACTGGTGATAGTCAGACCCTCTCCTTTTCCCAGTCCACGGTTTTAGGGAAGAGTTTTTTTTGTGCAATCCCCTGCATGTGCCTCTCCCCCCCTCCTCTCTCCATAATCAGGGCTCCCTTCCCTTTGCATCACCTGCAGTTCTTTTCTTCTCCAAATCAATTCTCCGCAACTCCTACCTTCTACGAAGTGGCTGTTTTTCTACCTCCATTTATGCAGTTTTGCTCTTTCAGTCCTCAGATTGATTTCTTGGGTGTTCAAAATGATTTGTCTAGCTGTGTTCGAGAGATGAGGCAAGCTTAGGATCCCACTATTTCTCTGCCATCTTAACTCCTCCCTCAGTCATAGAAACTTCAAAAAAAAAAAAAAAAGACAAACAACCCCTCAGAAACCTGGAGGTAGCCAGTTCCAGGGCTAGTTCACCAATTAACTATGTATCAAGGACCTGGGCTTTTAACACCCTTCTTCTCTGCCAGTCATCCTTAATTCGTCTCATGAACATAGCAGGGATGTAGCTCTAAGCAATATCAAGCTATTGCTCTAAGCAGTAGCTCCAGGCATCATGTCTTCACATCAGCTTCCCAAGCAGGGTGGAAAGGCCAGGAGCAATTAAGCTTTCTCCTAATGAGGATCTATCTATCTATTTATCTGGCAAGTGACATATTTCCCAGAATACCCCAGAAGTCTTCCCTTTATGTCTTATCCTGCAGCTGCAAGGGAGGCTGGCACAGTGGGTATCTGGCAAAGGGGAACAGATATGCTGTGTGTGGCCAAGATGAATTGTGATTCTTTCTTTGAGGTTGGGCACAATGCAGCCCCAGAACAAAATTGGGATTCTGTTAGCAAGGAATTAGAAGGGAATGGCTGTAGGATAGGCAACTAAAGGTGTCTAATAGGATCAGTCCTGGAAGTATAGAAAAAGAAGAATTTCAGAGGCCAAGATTGGCCCTGCTCAGTTTGGCACTATGCTGGAGCAAGAATACCCTGATGCAAGAACTCTAGTAGTTCAATCTTGAGATGGGTTTTTGAATATTGTAGAAATGGAAACGTCAGTCTCTCCTTATTCATTTGCTTAACAGATTTTTTTCTTGTCAGTTGTTGTTACAGTCTCTGGAATTATAGCAGTAGAAAAATCAGACAAAAATCTCATGGGCATTAAGAAGGGCACTTGATGTAATGAGACTGAGTGTCACATGCAACTGATGAATCAATAAATTCTACCCCTGAAACTAATAATATGCTATATATTAAGTAACTTGAATATAAATAAAATCTAAAAATAGTGAAAAAATCTCTGCCTTCATTGTGCTTACATTCTAGTTAACGTATCTTAGCTGTATGCAACACATTCCATATTCATCAGTGAATTTCCTGATTATAATTGGGTTTCTTATGGCCCCCCAGCAGTCTCACCTCTCATTATGAATTAAGAAACTGGTATTTTTATTTCATATATCAGTCTTTTGGTTAATTGAGTCCTACTAGGGATGCATATTTCACCTTTAGTGAAATGACAAATCTTGTTTTGACCTGCATATCTGAGGGCCAATACCTGAATCATGGTAAATTCAACAAGGCATTTGAACCCTGTGAGCCATCATGGGAGACAGAAAGCCACACAGTTTTCTCTAGTTAATACCCCAGTACTGCATGTTTCTCCCATTTGGAATGTTTAAATTTATTAATTTGTGTGAAAGGGATACAAGAAGGAAATATTAAATTTTAAGCATTTAAATATCCATGAAAAAAAGGAGTACTGACCTTGAACCTGATTTGTGTAATATGAACTCATGGGTTTGAAATCCTCCTCAGAGGATTCAAGATTTTAAAAAATTTCCTGTTGATATATGTTTAGATTGTTTCTTTTTTTCCACCCTGTCATTTCAGACAGTGTTGTTATGAACATTCTTGTATATATCCTTGAGAACAGAAGCAATAATTTATAGGGTATTTACCCAGGACTGGAATGCTGGGTCAAAGGGTTTATGCATGTTCAGTTTTATGGAATAGAGCCAAATGGCTCTCCAGAGTGATTATGCCAATTCATAACTTCTACTAGCAGTGAATGGGAGTTCTTGCCTCGCATCCTCCATCCTCACCAACGGCTTGTACTTTCAGACTTTTGGTTTTTGCTTACCTTATGGGTATGAAATGGTTTGAATTTGATTAATGCGATGTTGATCTTTTCATATTTCTTGGCCATATATTCTTTTCTTTTTAAGATTTTCTTTATTGATTTGTCAGAGAGAGGGAGAGTGCACAAGCAGGGGAAGCGGCAGGCAGAGAAGGAAGCAGGCTTCCTGCTGAGCAAGGAGCCGGATGTGGGACTCGATTCCAGGACCCTGGGAACATGACCTGAGCCGAAGGCAGATGCTTAGCCCACTGAGCCACCCAGGTGTCCCACCCAGGCCATCTAATCTTAATTCTACTTGAGTTGCCAATTCATGACCTTTGTCCATTTTTAATGGCTTCTTTATCTTTTTCTTATTCATTTGTAGTAACCCTTTTATATAGTTTATTATTTTAACTCCTCACCCCTCCTTTTTGTTAGTTTTGCTCCAGACATGTACCAAATCTGTGGCTAGTATATTTTCCTTTGTTAGTACTGTCTTTGGTTTAAAAAAAAATAGTGTTTTTTTTTTTTTGGTTATATGGAAGTTTTTCATTTTAAAGTAGTCAAATTTATCAATCCACTTTTAAATAAGACTATGTTACTGGGTACAACCAATTTCAGAATTTTTATAGTTTCATGGTGAATTTTCCTTATTCTCATATTTGTGGTTCTTTATCTTTAGTGGGCTTTTTAAAAAGATTGATTTACTTATTTTAGAGAGAGAGTGTGCACGTGGGCCTGTGTGCAAGTGGGGGGAGGGGCAGAGGGAGAGAATCTTCAAGCAGACATCCTGCTGAGCATGGAGCCCAATGTGGGGCTCAGTCCCATGACCCTTGAGATCATGACCTGAGCTGAAACCAAGAGTCAGACACTTAACCGACTGAGCCACCCAGGAGCCCCTATCTTTAGTGGCCTTTAAAATTTAAAGTCCATGGGGCACCTGGGCGGCTCAGTCGGTTAAGTGTCCAACTTTTGACTTCAGCTCAGGTCAGAATCTCAGGGTTGTGAGATCGAGCCCCACATTGGGTTCTGTGCTGGGTTGCAGCCTGATTAAGACGCTCTCTCTCCTTCTTCCTCTGCCCCTCCCCCCACTGTCTCTCCCACTCTGAAAAAAGTAAAATAAAATTTAAAGTCCATTTTTATGAAATAAATACAGCAAATACAGCTTTATTTTTGTAAGTATTTGCCTGATAGATCTTTTCTCTTAATCTTGACTTTTGACCTTGCTGTATCATTATGTTGATGTCATACTGAGAACAGGCCAGTAGGAATGGTCCATCCCAGTTGCAGAAAATAAGGGCCCTGTAGCCAGTACCAGTTTATATGCTTATCATTCTGGTTTTGAATTTCATGTTTGCTTCTGTCCCTTCATCACTTACTACTTTCATGGTGGACAGGACCAGGGGGTGGATAAGGATGATTTGTGTGCAAGGATCTAGCCAATAAGTGAGAGAGACTCAGAACCAGTGAAATAGTAATAAGTTCTGAGTCTATTTTTGCCAAGCGCTGTGGAAAGAAGTAGAAATAGAGTTTCCTTATTTACTGTCTTGAGATAGAAAAGAGTCCCAGTTTAGGAAAATTAACATTCAGAGATAGGATTCTGAAATGACAAATTTCAGGACATTTTGCAATATGTTGGGAAGCCATTTGATGATAATCCATCAATTAAGCTAGAACCATGTGTTGTTAACTTTATAATTTACCAAAGTAAAAATAACTATAGAATACCTTTTTTTATAAAGATTTTATTTATTTGTCAGAGAGAGAGAAAACACAAGCAGGGGGAACGGCAGACAGAGGGAGAAGCAGGCTCTCTGCTGAGCAAGGAGACCAATGCGGGACTCAATCCCAGGACCCTGGGATCATGACCTGAGCCGAGGGCAGACGCTTAACCAACTGAGCCACCCAGGCATCCCTAGAATACCTTTTTCCACATGGGGAAACTAATCAGAAAGAGAGAAATATTGGCTAAAGGCCTGGAAAATGCTGAATATGTACATGAGAGGGGAACTTAAGCATTATGATTTGTGGCCCCATGATCATGTAGGTTTCTATATAATTTTTCATTTCCCAGTTTGGTTCCCCTGACTCTGCAGAATTACCTGATTCTAGGAGTGACTGCTGTTATACGTGGCCAGGATCATGAGACTACTTCCCCCAGATCTACCCATATCATGTTTTTCTGGACCAGTTGGGGGTACAAGACCATGCCCTCTGGTGGAGAAGGATAGCCTTTTTGATTTTGGGGGAAAGATATTTAATGTCTCTCCACCCCAATATCTTTGTCTAAAATGGGAATACTGATCTCCTATGCTTGTTGTAAGGATTAACAAAGATAACTGAGCAATAAGTGCTCCATAAATAATACTATCCCTGCTATTATTCCTTCATAGTTGAACAGATATTCGTCATGTATTTTCAATATGTTAGGCACTGAGATAAATAGTCAATACATGGTAGCTATCATATTGCTTTTTAGCCATTTGGCCAATCCATATTATTATATAATTAAATTACAGTGTATCAGGCACTGTGCCAGGTATGGGTGGGAGCCACGGTAGTAAATAAGACCAAACCTTTAAGACTCTGGACAAGTTTTTCTGGCTCTTCTAGTGAGACTCTTTTCTCCCTTATGAGTTCTCTGGACTTCTTTCAAAGAGATCACAGATGCCTTCCTATAATGTGCCAAGTTCTGGCTGACTATAGAATGGAAGAAAGGGTATAAAAATGTGAACAGCCTTTGCCCTATATAGGTAGGTGGGAAATAAGCTGCTCAAAATAGGGGGTTTTGCTTTGCTTTGCCTTTCCTTTCCAGAAGAACCTAGCGTACCCGGGGTGGGGCGGGGGAAGTTCTGCTGAAGTACTAGGAGGAAAACTCTGCTGTCATGGGAGAAAAGAATATAGACACAAAGCAACACAGACCAAAGCATCCACTCTGACCTTCCCACAAGAAAGGAGAAGAAGGTAGGGGAGTTGTGTTTTCCCAGTCCATAATGAAAACCCAGGCCTTTGGACTTCTTCCTCTCCTTAGTGGGTGTCAGTCATCCAGTTCCTTCTGGATGAGACAGGCTAGCGGTAGAAATGGACTGAGGATTTCCTGGGGCTTAAATCCAGTCGAAGAGAAAAGAAAAGAAAAGAAAAAAGCCCTTATCGTGGTCCTCCCTCAGAGAAGTTAAGCTATAAAAAATCAGACATTTCCCACTGCCAACATTCATGTGCTCTCAGGCATTATAATGCTACAAAGAGTCTCTGTCTCTTTCCCTACTAAATGTCCTCTTCTGTTAATCAAGCTTTCGTAGGAGGCGCCAGACTCCAAGAATAGGGTGGGGATGGGGCAGGGGCGGGGTGGGGTGGGAGAGAAAATAACATTCTACAGTAATAAAAAAAAAGTTATTTTTAATTTAAAAATCATCTCAAAGGGTTTAGATTAATGCATGGATAATTCATTAGATTGAATTTATGCTGGGGAGGGTAGCTTTTGAGATTGACATTTATCACAGATAGCGTTGTTCTCTCCTACAAGAAATCATCCTTTTTTTTTTTCACTGCGATGGACCCAATCTTTAATTTGGACTCTGAATATGACTTAATGTGGATCATTTTGTTTTTATGTTATGCTCTTATGGAAGAATCTTAAAGCTCAATCTGGCTAGTTTTTAAAGGCTGGATTAGGATCAAACTAACCTTTGAAGGTGGGAGCATTGCTTATAGTTCCTCTCCCTCCGTTACCAGCCTCCTCAGGAGTTGGTTTACATCTTCTGATCAATTAAATCTTAACTAGATATTGAGAACTAACTGTGTCCAGGTCCGCCTGGGTGGTGCAGTCAGTTAAGCATCTGACTCTTGGTTTCTTTCAGCTTGGTCTTGATCTCAGGGTCATGAGATCGAGTCCAGTGTCTGGCTTTGTGCTCAGCATGGAGTCTGCTTAGAGTTTCTCTCTACCTCTCCCCCCTCAAATAAATAAATAAATAAATAAATACAATCTTAAATTAACTATGTGCCCAGACTCAAAATTTAAAAGATGACTACAGGGGTGCCTGGGTGGCTCAGTCGTTAAGCGTCTGCCTTTGGCTCAGGGCGTGATCCCGGAGTCCTGGGATCAAGCCCCACATCAGGCTTCTCTGATGGGAGCCTGCTTCTTCCTCTCCCACTCCCCCTGCTTATGTTCCCTCTCTCGCTGGCTGTCTCTCTCTGTCAAAATAAAAAAATAAAGTCTTTTAAAAAAATAAATAAAAGATGACTACAAACAAACACCCCAAAGATGACTCCAGCCTTCAAAAAACTTACTATGGGGGCACCTGGATCGCTCAGTCAGTTAAGCATCTGCCCTCAGCTCAGGTCATGATCCTGGGGTCCTGGGATCAAGTCCCGCGTCGGGCTCCCTGCTCAGTGGGGAGGCTGCTTCTCTCTTTCCCGCTGCCGCTCCCTCTGCTTGTGCTCCCTCTCTCTCTCTCAAATAAATAAATAAAATATTTTAAAAAGCTTACTATATTGTTGGAGTACCATGATGGACGTTTCAATTCATTAAAGAAATAATACAAAGTATAATCAAGTGATAAATTGTCAGATTCAGATTTAGTGAAATAGAAGTTTAGAGCAATTAAAAGTTAATGGTGATTACAGGAGTCAGGAAATCCTCTTAGAAGAAGTTGGACTTTGGTTAGATTCTGCCAATCCAGAAAAAGAGGAAAGTTCTCAGCAAAGGGAGCATGGCATGAACAGTCCAGAGGGCCCCTCTGTGGCAGTGACTGCTGTTTTCAGTCTTGTGGGTCCAGCACGAGGCAGAGTTTCTCTTGTCGAATAGGCACTTGATATGTGGGTCTTGATTTGAACAAACAGGACATGTGGAAGAGATGGTTTGGAGATTTGTCTACGCAGGGATAAAGTTGATGTCAGCCAACAATGACTCTCCTTCAGGAAGCTGGGGCATGGCTCGTAACCATCCTGACAGACGCACATACTTCTCCCAGGGTGTGGACCTAAGTCCTCTGAGAATGCTGCAAAAATGGATGTCTTGCTTATGCACTTCCCTTCTGTTGAGGACACATAGCCCTAGTTGCCTCTAGCACAAGATTTATTTGGGTTGGTCACTCAGGGAACTCTCTGGCCAGGAAATGAGCAATGGTACCTGGCCAGCTTCCATGGGTGCCTTTAATTCAAATGACATATTTTAAGTAGCCAGGTATGTGTGTTAATGAGAGTTAGAAGGACAAATAACAATGTCCCCTTTAATTTCTCGGAAAGCTTTCTTAGCCTTTTTATAAAGGGTTTAGTTATGAAACTGAAAAATTAAATTTAGATAATTTAGTGTCTTTTTTTCTAAGGGAAGAACTCTCTCAAATGTCACTTCCTCTCTGTGGCTTTCCAGGCCACTATCCTGTCACCTCACCAAGACTCCTTCAGTATTCCTTTTCAGCAGAAGGCATTATTTACTGCTTCCTCTGAGACCTTGTGGCACATTATTCATTAGAGCAATTATCACAGTGCATTTGATTACATTTCTTTTTTTTTTTCTTTCTGGGTAGTGAATTCCTGGAGGTCAGGAACTCTCCCTGTTTGATCTTTGTAGTCTCAGCTCCCAGCACAGCACATAACATATAGTAGGTACTCAGTAGGATTAAATTAATATATTGGCTCTATTGATTGCTTTTTAAAGTTTTTATTTATTTATTTATTTATTTATTTATTTATTTATTTATTTATTTATTTATTTATTTAAAGTAGGCTCTAGACCCAGCATGGAGCCCAACCTGGGCCTTGAACTCAGGACCCTGAGATCAAGACTTGAGTTCAAATCAAGATTTGGATGCCTAACGACAGAGTCACCCAGGTGCCCCACGTTTCTATTTAAATTCCAGTTAGTTAACATACATAGAAGTTTCAGGTGTACAATGTAGTGATTCAAAACTTCCATACAACAGTCGGTGCTCATCAGGACAAGTGCCCTCTTTAATCCCCATCATCTTTCCCCACCCCCATCACCTTTTTAACCCATTCACCCACCCACCTCCCCTCTGGTAACCATCAGTTTGTTCTCTATAATTAAGAGTCTGTTTCTTGGTTTGTCTTTCTCTCTCTCTCTTTTTCCCTTTGCTTGTTTGCTGTATTTCTTAAATTCCACATATGAGTGATCAAATATCATATGGTTTTTGTCTTTCTCTGACTGACTGATTTCACTTAGCGTAATACTCTCTAGCTCCATCCACATTGTTGCAAATGGCAAGATTTCACTATTTTGTTTTACAGCTGAGTAATATTCCATTGCATCTATATTATCACTTCTTTATCCGTTTATCTATTGATAATTTTCAAAGAATCGGAGATAGAGTTCATCAGAAAAATTCCTCATGTTCATTAACTTTACTTTCTCTAGCTCAGACTATAAGAAGCCATCCCCAGAACTGAGTTGCAGGTGCTTCTGGTAAGAGGCTGAGAGAAGAGAAATGAGGAAGGAAGCAAACTCCTTGCGGGATAGGGTCAGAGTTCAAAGAGAAAGTGGAGATTACAGACAAATTTGAACAATAATATCAGGCATAGGATCATGAGCCTGAGGAAAATTTAGGTATTAAAAAGTCAAGATATAATGTTCTATTGCTGAGTAACCAAATACCACAACCTTAGCACCCTACACAACACATTCATTATCTCACAGTTTTCTGTGGTGAAGAGTCTGGTCATGGCTTAGCTGGGACCTCTTTTCAGGGTCTCACAAGGCTGCACTCAAGGTGTCAGCCAGGGCTAGGGTCTTATCTGAGGCTCTGGGTCTTCTTCTAAGCATTTTCTTGCAGATGCAGAACTCATGGTGGCTTGCTTCTTCAAAGCCACCAGGAGACTACCTCTGAGGAAGGACGAAGACTCTAAGGAAGTCTTTTCTTTTTTTTTTTAAGATTTTATTTATTTTCCATAGATGAGAGAAACCAAATTATACTTGGGAAGATCGGTAGGAGAAGAAAGGGATAAAGAAAGGGGGGGGTAATCAGAAGGGGGAATGAAGCATGAGAGACTATGGACTCTGAGAAACAAACTGAGGGCTTCAGAGGGGAGGGGGGTGGGGGAATGGGATAGGCTGGTGATGGGTAGTAAGGAGGGCACGTATTGCATGGTGCACTGGGTGTTATATGCAAGTAATGAATCATCGAACTTTGCATCAGAAACCAGGGATGTACTGTATGGTGAATAATAATATAATAAAAATATTATTATAAAAAAAGATTTTATTTATTTGTCAGAGAGAGAGAGAGCATAAGCAGGGGGAGCAGCAGGCAGAGCAGGCAGAGGGAGAAGCAGGCTCTCCGCTGAGCAAGGATTCCCGTGTGGGACTTGATCCCAGGACTACTGGGATCATGACTTGAGCTGAAGACAGATCCTTAACTGACTGAGCCACCCAGGCATCCCTCCAAGGAAGTCTTTTAAGGACTAACCTGATTAGGTCAGGCCCAGTCAGATACTCTCCTTTTTGACTGAGAGTCAAACTGATTGAGGCCTTAATCACATCTGCAAAATGCCTTTATGTTTGCTTTTTTTTTTTTAAGATTTTATTTATTTGACAGAGAGAGCGCACACAAGCAGGGAGAGAGGCAGAGGTAGAGGGAGAAGCAGGCTCCCCACTGAGCAGGGAGCCTGATGCAAGGCTTGAGCCCAGGACTCTGAGATCATGACCCAAGCCAAAGGCATACACTTAACTGACTGAGCCACCCAGGCGCCCCTTATATTTGCTTTATACTATAACTCAATCATGGGAGCGACATCTATCATATTCACAGGTTTCACTCACACTGAAGAAAAGGGCCATGGATATCAGGGAGTGGAAATCAAGGGAGCCATCTTAGGATTCTGTCTACCACAAGCCCTGAATGAGAGACCTCTGAATGGCACTGTGCCTCTATTAGGAAAAATAGGTTAAGTCTGGGAACCAAAGGGCAGAAGCAGGAGTAGCCTTAATTACTATCACACCTAATGCCCCAGTGGGGGATTTATGTTTTCTGAATCTGCAACACTGGGCTCTGCGGAGTTTGAGGTTCTGTTCCACATAGGGTCACACTCTTGCACAATGGACGCAGCAAGGGTCCCATTGAACTACAAGTATGGCTACTGCCAGGGCTTTGGATTCCTGTGGCCAAGGAGTCATCATCTTGGCAGGGGTAATTGCCCTTAATCAGCAGGAGGAAGTAAATGTGCTGCTCTACAATGGGACAGGGAGGAATGTGTGTGGAACTCAGGTTAGGGTGTGTGTATTTATATATTTATAGAGGGCTTTTTTTTCTGGTGGGTGCAATAGGCAGAATCGTGGCCTCCCAAAAATGTCCCCATTGTAATTCCCAGAATGTGTCAATATCTTAGGTTGCATGACAAAAGGGAATTAAGGTTGCAGATGGAAGTAAGGTTGCTAATCAGCTGACGGGAAGATAGGGAGATTATACTGGTGGGTCCAGTGTAATCACACAGGTCGTTGAAAGTGGAAGAGAGTCAGAGGAGGATGTGATTATGGAAGCAAGGCAGAGAGAGATGCAATGTTGCTGGCTTCAAATAGGGTGGGAAGGAGCCATGGGCCAAGGGGTACAAGTGGCCTCTGGAAGCTGGAAAGAGCAAGACAATAGATTCCCTCTTAGAGCTTCCAGGAAAAGACACAACCCTGCCAATATCTTAATTTTAGCCTAGCGAAACCTGTGTCAGACTTCTGACTTTCGGAACTGTAAGGTAATAACTTTGTGTTTCTTTAAGCCACTAAGTTTGTGGTAAATTTGTTATAGCAGCTGTAGGAAATGAATATCGTGGGTGAGGAAAAACTGTCCAAATCACATTGTCCAGAAGTAATTCATTCCTGCTGTATCAGGGGACCTTTGCATATTCCTCTATTAGAGTTAATGTTATTAAATTATGTTGATTGGTTTCCATGTTCCTCTCTGTCTCAGGCTGTTTGTATCTCCTGGTCCAGGACTGTGCCTTATACATCTCTGTATTTTTAATCTCTCAAATGTCATTGAATCTCTGTGGGTGTCTGTGGTGTTGAAGGAGGAAGTGGGGAGGCATGAGGGGAGGAGACGAAATGGTGGTGGTGCCAGAGTTAGAGAAGGAAAGCTGGGAACTGGTGGGGACTGAATCTGGCTGATGTTCCTCCTCTTTGGTTTGGGCTGGCTTGTGTGGAATGCAGAGAATTTGCAGGTCGGCAGCCCACCCCAAGCAGCTTGGTCTTGGTAGGGCTCTTGGTTCAGGAATGATTCGACAGTATTCTGAGCCTCCTGGATTGGCTCCATCAACGGAGAACCCCTCTCTGATTCCCTCTCATCTACCCCCGCACCTGTCACCCACAGTGTTTCTCAGCCCTTGTAGTCCCAGGTGGGAAGCCACAGACTTCAGTTAGAGATGGAGCAGCTCCAGTCCCTGAAGTACTTCATTTGAGCTTTCTGCCTGTGCCACTGTTTCTCTAGTGTCCCAATGCTAGACCTCGGAATATGCCCCGTAATAGCAAACTCCAGCTCTCTCTCTCTCTCTCTCTCTCTCTCTCTCTGTGTGTGTGTATCTCAATCTGTAATCTCTATCTTCCTCTTCTCTTCCTCCCTTCTCCTCCTCCTTCTTATCTCTCTGTCTCTGTCTCTCACTATCTATCTCCTCAGGGAAGTATTGTGGGAACTGCCAGGGCCAGGGTGAGGGAGGTGGAGGAGGCTGAGTGACGAATTGTGGGTAATAATAGGAACTAGAGTCAAGGAAGAGCCTTTTAGGAGTAAAATAAGGATCTTTCCTCCCTCCATAGATGAGGCCAAACAGAAGCCATATGTGGTGTCTTGTGCAATGTGCTAGTTACTTGTGTAAACCAAACAAAGCAGTCTAACAATCCTATAAATATCTCACATAAAGATGAACCAGCTAGAGTAACGTCAGTGTTTCTAAAGATAAAGTAAATTAATACTACTGGCACTGTCCTGTTTTTGTGTGGCCCATCTCCAAAAAGCACAAAATACAAATTTATACCCCAAAGCGTGTTTTAGGAGTTCAAACAGCCAGCACGATGTTAACATTTATGGAATATAGAAATCTTACTGTAAAGTAAGTTCTAAAAGCTTGCATGCACTCTGAAGCATGAGCTTTTGCAAAGAGAACGAAATATGTTTACAGCTTTGTTCCCTTCATGGTTATGCATCCCTGTGCAGCTGTACTTGTTGGTTTTCCTTGCCCGAGGAATGGCAGAATTGGCTTCGACACTGGTCCAGCTGAACAGGCTTCCCTGAGGACTAATGGGAGGCTCTATTTCCAAGTTGGGGTGACAGCACTTGGGGTGGTGTGAGAAAATATGGAAAGTGGCTGGGCGGGAGAATGGAGAGAAATACGATGCAGAGTGAGGAATAAATGGAAGAGAACTGAATTTGTTGGTGAAAGTGGCTTGAGTGGGAGAGAGGTTGGGCACCTCAGGGTGAAGAATGATCGGGTTAGGCATTGGTAGGGGAGACACCATTGAAATTGTACTGCTTAAGCCCTCTTTTATTGAAAGAGGCATTTTTATTGAAGATGACACCCTGAAATGAAGATGTACCTATCCCAAGGAGGCCCTCTGATCCCATATCACTAATAGTATGACATGTTTTAAAATTTTGCTATTTTTAAGCAAGAGGAAATTGTTAGAGGAAAAGGAGAGCATTAAAGACACAAACCTTTCAACACTTGGATTTGACGAGCAGTCATAAAAGTGGACCTGAGGGAAGGTAGGGAAACTGATAAAAATCACTGTTGTTTCAAAATTGCCTACCCTGAGTTTTGCTTCTTTTAGCGCAAGTGGGTATAATATTAAGTGCTTTCAGGTAACAGCTCAGTAGTCTTTCCAGTTTTTTCTTTAAGGTTTGGGGGGAAAAACACGTTTCCATTGTTTCCTCCTCTACTTCCCGATTCTGGATCCCTCTTTGTAATCTCGATAATCCAGGAAATAAACTAATTTTTAAAAAGTGATTTCTGGATCCTAATTGAAATTGTAGCAAGAATCAGTTTGTTTGAAAGTCGATGACATAGTTTTCCAAAAACATATTCTACGTAAGTTAGATATCCAAAGGTTATATGGTTCAACGGCCCAAGGAAAGATGGTTACTAGATAGTTTTCACTCATATTACATGATTGAGCAGACAACATTTTAAGTTTTGTTATTTGATTTTATTCTACTTGTAATAGTGACCTAGATAATATCTTCTATATCTGTCAGTGCATGATTTTTCTTGATACTATCTCTGTTACCCTGACACCAAATCAAAATAGAACTAATGGAACAAAACAGGAAACAAAAAGGAGGTGGAAAATCTGTTACTTAAGGACAGTGATCTCACCACTACACAACTGCTGGATGTTTCCTGGTCTGATTTTTGGCCACTTTGCCTTCTATCCCTGCTACCCACAATTTGGTATAATGTATATGCTTTACAACATTACACACAGAGAAATCAGGATTGCTAAACTGTTTTAAGAATTTTTATTTATTTATTTTTAAAGATTTTATTTATTTATTTGAGAGAGAGAGCACTAGAGAGAGTGAGCATGAGTGGGGGGTAAGGACAGAGGGAGAGGGAGAAGCAGGCTCCCCACTGAGCGGGGAGCCAGATGACAATGTGGAGCTCCATCCCAGGACCCCAGGATTGTGACCTGAGCTGAAGGCAGATGCTTAACAGACTAAGCCACCCAGGTGCCCCTATTTTAAGAATTTTATGCATCTGCCATTTGAGAAAATTGTAGACATGTGGATGAATGCTGGGCTGGCTGGGTTTAACAGGGGTTCTGTGAGGTTAGAATTAAGGTAAGTGGGTTAAGTGATGGGATCATTTTTTTCCTGTTTAAATTACATATGTAGTGGACATCTATGGGGTTGGTTGCTCAGCGTTCCTTTTCTAAGAAGTGCTCCATTTCCCTATCTGGTTACTGTTGGAAATAGCCATGTTAGTAGATTGTGACCTAGCACTTGACCATGGCTCTGGCTTGTGGGATTCCTGGCAAGTCACATGGGCCAATCATATGACCTTGTGTTGCTGCCACAGTTGACCTGTCCAGGGATGTGTACCTGCTCCCACTTGGGCCAGTGAATCCCTTCTCAGGACTTTTTTTTCCATTGATGTCTAATTGACATAAAATGTTATATTTGTTTCAGACATACAACATATTGATTCAATGATTCTATACATTACTTAGTGCTCACCACGATAAATGTGGTCACCATCTGTCACCATACAAAGTTATTAAACTATTATTGACTATATTTCTTATGTTGTACTTTTCATCTCCATGGCTTATTTTATAATGGGAAATTTATACTTGTCAATCCCCTTTCTTTACAGGAATTTTCGTACTTGAGACACAGAAATTTGGGTGAGTCTCTCTGCATGTGGCTATGGTTATAAGATGTAAAGTTCAGGAACTTCTTTTGCTATGTGGAGAAAGATATTCTACAGAGAAAAAAGAATGAGGCCAGTGTGCAAAGGGAAGTGAAGATAAGCTATGGAAAGGAGGCATCTTCATGGCATTGAGTCCCTGGTTTCAGCTGTTCTGGTCCAAATCGACACCATTTATATGCTGATGAGAATGTGTCTGGTTGGAAGGTGACTTGATTGCACAAAAATTATAAGCTGTCCCTATCTATTATTATACCATCTTTGTAACCTGGAAAATTCTCTTAATTTTAAATTTTTTTTTAGTTTTTTGTTTCCCTATTATACCATCTTTGTAACCTGAAAAATTCTTTTTAATTTTTCTCTCTGCGTCTAACATTGCTTTAACCAAAAGTAAAAAGAAGAAAAATAGTGTAATTCAATAAAATATTTATTGTACTGTTAGTTGTGGTAGAGTATTAAAAAGTATAAGTGACACAAAATGTATCAAAACCATCACTGAAAACGTACAGACAATATGAACAAAAATGAAAGAATGTATCCCTGCAGGCCGAAAGGAGAGTCTTCTAGATGTGGGTCTGATAAAAGGGAAAGGTAGGTAGAGAGGAGAGACAAAGCCAAAGACCATGTTCCATTCGTAATTTAGGAAATGATTTTTTTTTAAAGCCAGGTTAACTAAAATTGACACATGTTTACTAAACATGAGGTATCATAAAAAGCATACAATATGGTCTCTGCCTCCTAGGAAATAAACATCTTCAGGGGGGAAGTCAAGATTTGTGTATATTCTGGAAGGATCCTCTCATTATCTTGTTCTGTTTCTTCTTTAGACTGCTGTACCACGTTTGAAATTATGCTATTTGCTAACTTGCTGACTTCCTTTCCTTCCATCTAAGGTAAGCCCCCTCCCTAATGGCAGGGATTTTTGTCTATTTTGTTGCATCCCCAGCATCTACAGCAGCGTCTGGCGGACTGCAAACGGCTTAATAAGAATTCGTTGAATGAACTGGAGAATCAGGTCCATCATGGGAATCAGGATAAAATCATATTAACTCTCTGGCCTTGAATATCTCTGGGCCAGCCAAAATCTCCAACTTTCAAACACTAGGGGGCAGGCCGAGATTAGAATAGAAACAGTTTTTGCCCTTTAGGTCAGTGGTTTCTGACTTCGCTTACGTAAGCATCACCTCGGGGTGCCTTTAGACGTCCTGAAGGCCGGAAGGCCTCCTAACTGTTTAGGAATCCCCAGGGGGTGGGGCTCAGGCATCAGCATTCTGGAAAGCAGCCCAGAAGATTCCAACGCGCAGCCAGGCGCAAGAACCGCAGACCGGGAGCCGAGGCCTGGGGGTCAAGATTGCGCGGCCTTGGCGAAGCGGGATCACAGAGACAGGTTCAGAGGGCCCGTCGCCTTCACGTCAGACTCTGTCCGTGCCGCGTGGTGCCTTTAATCGATAATGGCGGGGATTGGCCTGTCCTCCGGGGAGCAACACGCCCGGCGCTGCCGATTGAGTGGGAAGCTCCTCGGAGACCAACTCCGGCTTCCCGCCAATGACAGAGGCTGCAGGCGTCGCGCACCACCCCCGGATCCGCAGCGAGCCCCCACCCCCGAGCAGCAAGGCTCCGCCCCGGGCGGCTGCTCCGCGAGGGTGCGGTCGTGGGGAGCGAGGTCTGGTCCCGCGCTCGCGCTCTCCATTCCCTCAACTTCCCCCAGCCGACCGGCTCGCGCGGCCCGGGTTTTCGGCCGCGCGCGCGGCCGCAGAGCGCCATGAGGCGGGCGGCGCTGCGGTAGGTAGCGGGAGGCCGGAGTGGCGCGGTCCTGGGGTCGCCCATGCTCGCGCTCCCGGCTGCTAGCGGGCCTGGGCGGAAGGAGCCGGCCGCCAGCTGGAGGGACGAATGCGAGGGTTTGGGGGCAGAAAGGGTGGCCGGGTGGGAAGGGGCGCCCACCTTCTGCTACCGGGCCTGGACGGGTGCCGTCTGGCTTAGGGTGGGGGCGCCGCGACCCCCACCTTAAAGGGTTCTGGAGGAGAGTTTGATATTAAAAGCGAAGCGGCACTTTAAGGGAGGAAGTTGGGTGTTCCCTGAAATTCCTTTCTCTTTGCTCATCAGGGGTGTGGTTTGGGGGTAGACCCTTGTCGAAAGCTAGCATTTAGGATTCCACATTAACTTTCCAGCCCTTTGCCCTCCTTTGGAGAGCATTTTTAGGGTTACGTGTTTGACCCCTTGGACTCTGGGTGAAGTGTATTACAGTGTACGCAGAGATTGCAGGGTACCTCATGCGGTGTCAGGACCTCGGTCAGGACTGTGTGCCTAGGGCCTTTGGTGCTGATCCAAATTTTACCTTTAATTAGCAGCAAGGAGGCTTGATTAGGTTACTTGGACAAGTAGGATGCCTTTTTGTATGTGTCACATGCCAGCCTGCCCAGTTAATGCCTAGGAACTTAGACTCTAGGACAAGTCTGGCTCTCCCCCAGCCCCTTTCACCTGAGCACTCCAGCTCTCTCCCCAGGTTCTTTGTTCCTGGCCAGGTTCCCAGGGGCCTCACCCCTGTTCCAGTGTTTGGAATCATCCCACTACAGGTGCACCAACTCAGTATGGCCCACACTGATGCTGACTGACACCAAACTCCATCATTTCTCTTGGGGATCCTGGATATCTCTCTCTCTCTCTTTCTCTCTGTCCCTGTGGATCTTGCTATCAATTGAAAAAGGTTCTCTCTCTCCCTCTCTCTCTCCCACCTCTCTCTCTCACGGCACTTAAAAAATAGAAGCTTTGTTAACACTGTTTATACAGTGTTACATTACAGGAAGGGCCACAGTTGCCTTTAGCTTACATTGAACATGATGTGAAGGGCCTTCTATAAAGCTACCCAGTCTTGGGGCACCTGGGTGGCTCAGTCGGTTAAGTGTCTGCCTTTGCTTCAGGTCATGAGCTCAGGACCCTGCATCAGGCTGCCTGCTCAGTGGGGAGCCCGCTTCTCTTTTTCCAGCTCCCCCTGCTTGTGCATGGTGCTCTCTCCCTGTCAAAATCAATCAGTCTTAAAAAAAAAAAAGGTGCGTGGTCTTGCCATGTGCCTTTCCCCAGGAAACCTGTTTTGATCTCCTCTCCCCCAATTTGGAAGTCTCTTTCTTTGCCCTGAACTCCAGTTATCCTGCATTCCTTTCTTGTGAATCCTATTGAACCTTAAGCAGGTAGTCTGTTAGTGTTTAGTGACTGAAAGAGTTCATAAATGAATACAGACTGTTTGAGATGATTAGGTTATTTGACTAGTGGGCAATCTCTGCAGCTTCTTTTTTTCCCTGAGACTCACTAAAGACTCACCTTAATTTGTTCAATTTCTACATTGAGGCATTTCCCTGGGGGTGGAGGGAACATTGCCTGTTGTACTGAAAACTCTTCCTGGACACCTACTCTAAGCTTGGGACCCAGAACAGAGCTCAGACACTTCTGCTCACACTTTAGGTGACGTCTGTGACTTCCTAGGCAAGCCATGAAGAGATTGGCCTCCCTGATCTTCTTTCATTGGAAAAGTTCAGTCATAGAGTCCTAGGGCCTGAATGTCCCCAAATCCTCTTGACAGTTTCTTCTAAAGGCCTACTTAGGGATTTTGCTGTAAAACTCTGGAGAGCTTATCAGGGGATAAGTCAGTAACCCTGAGGTACTGAGGTGTTGGTAGTGATTAAACCATTCTTCCGCTCCCTCCACCTCAGTGCTGCATATATAAAAGGGAAGTAGCCTGAGACTGTGAAAAAAACAGCTTGCCTGCAGATGTATTCATGTGTGCATTTGTGTATGTGAACTTCTTTCTCCTTAGACAGTCTTGTAGGATAAGGTACTATAACTACCCCATTTTACAGATGAAGAAACTTTTTTTGGGGGGGGGTGGGGGAGTTAGTCCTTACTTGTCCCGACATGAGATAGTAAGAATTTACTAATAACTTGAACTAGAATGAGTAACGGTATTTGGGGTTCTTGAGTTCTTCAGTGCCTTGCTTTCTTCAGCTGTGCAATCAGCAGATTGCTTTGTCAATCTCTGATATATGTGTGTCATCCCTGATATGATAGTGACTGATTAGGAGTCAACACTTAAGAAACAGTGAACTTAAACCAGCTTAATTTATTTTGGCAGACTAGGCTAGGCACATTTGGGTAAATAGCTTTTATTTTGTTGGGGGATTAGGAAATTTTTGCCCCAGTCCAATAAATATTCTCTTTGAGTCTGGAAAGGGCTAATTCTGTTTTCAAATTGATTAACTCCTCATTGGCTTTAGCTTATGGTATGAGAATAAAGAACAAAATAAATGTTCATAATTAATAATAAATGTTCATAATTAATTTACTCAACTGTTTACCAAATTGGGCTTCTGAAGCTAATAAAAAAAAGCAAGAGTAAATTCATTAAACCTGGTTGATATCTTTTATTTATTTTGTAGATTGTTAGCTAATTGGTCTCTGCTCTCATGAATGTTTACTCTAGTTGAAGAGATGATTTATAGAATAGCATCATATGCAAATATACATACACTGGAGAAACAAGTACAGACCCTTACAAGAAAGTATATGCTAAGGATATGGTGTGGTCAAGTGTTCTGGGAAGAGGGGCCAGTCTTTGGGGTTGCGAAGAAGCCATGGAACGTACTTCAATGTGTTTTATCTTGTTTCATAGGTTTTGTTCCTTGAACAAGGGGCTGCTTATTCCTGGAAGAGGACTGACTCAAGGATCCCAGAACCCGGAGAAACAGAGAGTCTTCCATATGCATGAAGGCAAGCATGGGTGTTTACCTTTTAGGCTCACGTGGTGAAAAACGCTGTCTTACTTGGGATGCACACAGATTGGTAGTTTAGGACAAATGAGACATACTAAAGGTAGATCTTTCATGAACTTCTCATTTATAAAATGATCAGTATAGCTTTGGGTAGAAACCACATTCAGAATTTGAGCTTTTGTTCCTGGGAGCCTGGGAGGTGGAGCTCTTTCAGTGAAATGATTTCCACCTTCCTTGTATCAGTACTGAAGGGGAAAGCATGGACAAAAGACACCTGCTGTATAAGTAAGACATGGGCCCTTCATTTGTAGCAGCTAAATGCTCCTAATCTACAGTTTTGTTAGAGACACTGTTAATCCATGCTTAGCTGAAGTTAATTTCAATTACTAGTCTGATACGCAAACTATGGATGTCTATATCAATTTAGGAGTATTCATTATAATTAAAATTGTGGCTTTTTGAAAAGGTACAAATTCAATATATATATATATAAAATTAACATTTCTACTTTTTTTAACATTTAACATTAACATATAATTAACATTTCTACTTTTTCTTGGCCCTTGGTACCTACCTTTCTTCTTATGCTGACTAAACTGGTAATAATCATTTTGTGTCAGCAAGGATCAGCAAGTGTACTGTTTGGCACACTTTCTGTTCATTCTTTTATTCAAGGAGCTCAGGAGTGAAAAAAAGTCAGAAGTAAGTCCAGTTTCCTTGTGGTTACAGGCATAGCTCAGAGATATTGCAGGTTTGGTTCCAGACCAGTGCAATAAAGTGAATATCGCAACAAAGTGAGTCAAATCAATTTGTTGGTTTCCCAGTGCATTCAAAAGTTACGCTTACACTACACTGTAGTCTATTAAGTGTGCAATAGTGTTATGTCTAAAAAAACAGTGTATATATCAAAACAATTAAAATAGTACCATCAAAGCTCACTGGTCACAGATCAGCATAACAGATACAACGATTACGAAAAATTTTGAAATATTGCCAGAATTGCCAAAATGTGATACAGAGACATGAAGTGATCAAATCCTGTTGGAAAAATGGCACTGACACAGGGTTGCCATAACACTTCAATTTTTAAAAAACATATTATTTGTGAAGAACAATAAAGTGAACTGCAATGAGATATGCCTGTATATTTTGCAGTTCTCTATGATTTAGTTGTTTTTTAAAGACTGTATTTATTTATTTTGTTTTAGAGAGAGAGAGAGAGTGTAGAGGGAGGGGCAGAGTGAGAGGGAGAGAATTCCAAGCAGACTCCAGGCTCATTACAGAGCTCAGTGTGGGGCTCGATCTCACAGCTCTGAGATCGTGACCTGAGCGGAAAATAAGAGTCAGATGCTTAATGGACTGAGGCACCCAGGCGCCGCTATGATTTAGTTGTAATTAGAGTTTGTACCAAATTTATGGTGTATAATGATTGTTTGACAGAAAAATCAAATATTTTTTCATTAAAGTGCATGCTTATCTAAACTTATTTCATTTTGATCAGTTATTGAAGGACCAAGGATTGCTATAATTTCCTATAACTAGAATATGTATTTTATAAATCCTATATAAATGCATGTAAATACTAGAAAAAACATGAGCTTAGCAAATTATATGAAATCCTATAGATTTATTTCCACTGCTTATCTAATTTATTTTCCCTTTATCCATATAGCATGTTCACCTATACATGTGAATCACGGTGTGTGTGGTAATTAGTATCAATTTTTTTTAAATTGCTTTTTTTTGGCATTAATTCATTCTTGCACGTTTTGAGCATTAACTAAAATTAAATTGCTTTCTTTGCTTTTCCTTGATTTACATCTTTGCTTCATTTTTGTGGCTTAACATTTCTAGGAATTAGGATAGTATAAAAAATCAGAATGAAACTTGGATAATAGAAAAATCAGAATGAGACTTGGATAGTAGAAAAGAAATCAGAATGAGACTTGGATAGTAGAAAGAAATCAGAATGAGACTTGGATATCAGGGTTAGTCCCTGCACTAAGCTGTCTGATCTACTACTGCCTATAAGAAGCGAGGTGATGATTTTAGTCGTAATATCTCCATCGTAAAGGGACTCCTACTGACTGTGATACTGCCCCACCTGGTGAATAATTGGAGTTACCCTTTTCTGTTTGTGTAAGTAAATCCTAGTGATAGGCACAAGAGTATTCTTTTCTGCACTAAGGAGACAGCAGTTGTTTCAAGTTTTTAGGAAGCAGAGGCTTGGTCCCTTCCCTGAGCTGTTTGTTGTGGCATTAAATGGAAATTAATCATTCTTTAAAGCTTTTGAGTGCATGAATTGCTTTTCATAGTTCTTGAATCATTGCCATAATCCAATGCCAATATTTCTTTGTTTCTTGGAGTTACCACTTTATGTTTGTTTCAGTTCGTGATAAGTTGCGGGAGATAGTAGGAGCATCCACTAACTGGAGGTGAGCACGCTTTGTGGTCATTCTTTCATCCCCATATGCTAAGCTGTGTTTAGGTTCAGCTGATGGTCTCATTGTAGGGACGGAGGGGGCCCTGTGTTGGGAAATGCATTGAGAGGTGTTTTTTTTTTAACTTTGGGGAGAAGACCCACATTCCAACATACTCATCATTTGATGCATTGTTGTCATAAAATAATGTGATTTACATGTACTCCACATTTTTCAAAGTGCATTCAGGTATATTACCTCACTGATTCTCAACAAAACTTGTGACATTCTTATGGCATATGTTCCTATCTTGTTTACCTATGATGAAACTGAAACTCAGAGACTGAATGATTAAGTATCAGGGTTTGGGACTTAAACCCAAGTTTCTTGGTTTTTCTGTTTCATGCAGCCTGACTCCTTTATTGCTTCTTGTCAGTTCACAGTTAACCTAGTCTCTCAGTATTTCCCCACTGTGAAATAAGATAATATCCATCTTGGTGCACCAAATTTTGAGTCTAAAATGAGATAGAAAAAGCAGTCACTAGACATAAAATAATCTATTGTTGGTGTAGAAATTATCTAATAACTTCTTTTTAACTATTTATATGAAAATTTTCCATTTACTGAAAAGTAGAAAAAATGAATACCTATGTGCCTACCATCTTGATTGGATACTTATGTTTTTCCAGATTAGCCAATATGCATATATTGGGTGAACTATTTCTAAGTAAATTATAGGTATCATGATATCATGATACTTCAGCATATATCTCCAGTAAATAAATATATTCTCTTGTATAACAAAATCAGCAATCATGTATCTCTAACAAACAAGATATTCTCTTACATAATGAAATTGACAGTAATTCCCTAATGTTATATTACTCATCTGTTCAGAATATCTCAACTGTTCCCCAAATGTGTTTTTTTATGTTAGTCACCATACAGTACATCATTAGTTTTTGATGTAGTGTTCCATGATTCATTATTTGCATATGACACCCAATGTTCCATGCAGTACGTGCCCTCCTTAATACCCATCACTGGGCTAGCCCATCCACCCACTCCCCTCCCCTCTAAAACTCTCAGTTTGTTTCTTGGAGTCCATAGTCTCTCATGGTTCGTCTCCCCCTCTGATTTCCCCCCTTACATTTTTCCCTTCCTTCTCCTGATGTCCTCCTTGCTATCCTTTAGGTTCCACAAATAAGTGAAACCGTATGATAATTGATTTTCTCTGCTTGACTTATTTCACTTAGCATAATCCCCTCCAGTTCCATCCATGTTGTTGCAAATGTTGGGTGATAATTCTTTCTGATGGCTGAGTAATATTCCATTGTATAAATGGACCACATCTTGTTTATCCAGTCATCTGTTGAAGCATCTCGGCTCCTTCCATGGTTTGGCTATTGTGGACATTGCTGCTATGAACATTGGGGTGCTTATGGCTCTTCTTTTCCCCAGGTGTTTTTTACAGCTTTTTAAAAAATACCAAGATCCAATAAAGGATTATATACTGCCTTTAGTGCTTATGACTCTTTGGTCTCCCCTTATCTAGAATAGTAGACAATTATCCTCCCTCCTTTTTTTTTTCTTTCTATGAGCTTGACTTTAAAGAGGCCAAGCCATTTGTCATGTAGAATGTTGCGTATTTAGGATTTACTTGGTGCCATTTAAGTTGTTCCTCTGCCCCTTCTATTTTTGGTAAGCTAGACCTTTCTGGCGATAATACTTCATAAGTGAAACTTAGAAAGATGTCTGGATTAGTGATATTGTCAGCATTTTAGTTTCCTATCCCCTTGTCTCTCTCTCTTCTCTCCCACTTTAATCGTTTCTTTTTTTTCTTCCCTTCCTCCTTTTCGTGTTCTCCTCCTCTTTATCTTTTGCTCTGCCTTCCATACTTCTTTTGTATATACTTCATTTTTCTTCTTCTACTCTCTTTCCTGAAATTGAAGGCAGAGAGAGAGAGAGGGAGAGAGGGAGAGAGCTGGGGCACAGAAAATGCGAGACTTGTCAAGGTGAGAAATGGGAATACGGAGTTCAGTGGCCACTTTGTTCTTTAATCCATATATATATTTGTGTCCATTGCTGCATTTTTAATTTGATGTCAGATATTCTGTTTTTTGAATATACTTTTTGATGAGGTGAATATATGGTTTAGGTATATCTATATCATTTATAAGCATTTTTTTAAAGATTTTTAAAATTTATTTATTCGACAGAGATAGAGACAGCCAGCGAGAGAGGGAACACAAGCAGGGGGAGTGGGAGAGGAAGAAGCAGGCTCACAGCGGAGGAGCCTGATGTGGGGCTCGATCCCACAATGCCGGGATCACGCCCTGAGCCGAAGGCAGACGCTTAACTGCTGTGCCACCCAGGCGCCCCTATAAGCATTTTTTAAAAATCTATAAGCCCGAGACGTTTTAACAGAAAATTTTTAATTCTGCCAAGTGCCAGCTGGGGAGGGAGGGAAGGAGGAGAGGATGAGGTAGGTCCAGACCTTCATTTTCCTCCTTTGATGGTGTCTGACCTGCCTGTCACTGGCGTGTGGGGTAGCATTGCCTCTGTGTTTCATGAAGCTTGCGTCCTTTCTTCTCAGTGACCATGTGAAAGCAATGGAGGAAAGAAAATTACTTCAGAGTTTTTTGGCTGAGTCACAGAAAGAACTGCCACCCAGGAGAATGAGAGACAGTTATATTGAAGTTCTCTTGCCTTTGGGTAGTCAGCCTGAATTACGAGAGAAGTATTTGACTGTTCAAAACACCATAAGGTAACACAGCAATCTTTTTATTTGCATCATTTATTTGTTTTTATTTCCTTTCGTTATTGTGACTTTGAGATGTAATTTCCACACCATAATATTCAGTTATATAAAGTGTGCAGTTCTGTGGTTTTTAGTATATTTGTAGAGTCATGTGGTCATCACCACAATCAATTTTAGAACTTTTCAGCCACCTAAACTGTGTTCTTCATTTTTAAGGGGTGATCATTATGATTTTCATTTAATCACAGTTTTCTTTACTTCACAGATTTGGCAGGATTCTTGAGGACCTTGACAGCTTAGGAGGTACTGGTATTCTTTTAGTATTTCTAAATAGATATTTACAGCTATACGTTGAATCCTTTGTCTGGAGAGGGCCTTTTTCATTCTTTAACTTGCACAGATGAGGATATTCTACAAAAGGAGTAAAAGAAGGGCCTCTGTTACCTCTGAGTTGTCATAATTTTTTTTCCCTGAATGTATAGATTCCTGTTTAACAGTTGTAATCTCATTCATTCTTCTTTCTAATAACTTTTCAAAAAGTAAATTTATGGAAAAGTTGCTAATACAGTACAAAGAATTGTTCTTCTCTGAGTCATGTAAGAGACTGCATTACTGATGTGATACACATCACCCCTGATGGTTCTTGTTAGTATTTCCTACCAATAAGGACATTCTCCTCCATAACCACAATACAGCCATCAAAATCAGGAAATTAACCCTGATACTTTAGACTCTTTAATCCTTGGACCCCATGCAACTTTCCCCAGTGGTCCTTTGTAGCAGAAGGGATCCAGTTCTGAATCACATGTTGCATTTAATTGTTGTGTCAGGAATAGCTCCTCAGTGTTTCTCTGACTTCCATGACCTTGATACTTTTGAAGGTTATAGGCCATTTCTTTTGTGGAATTTCTCTCAATTTGGGTTTATTTGATGCTTCCCCAAGATTAGATTTGAGATATGCATCTTTGGCAGGAACATCACAGAAAGGACGCTGTGTTCTTACTGCGTCTCATCAACTGGAGCATAATTCTCATTTGTCCCATTACCGGGATGCTCACTTTGATTCCTTGATGAAGGTGGTGTCTGCCAGGCTTCTTCACTCTAAAGTTACTCTTACCCCCTTTGTAATGAATAAGGACCTTGTAGGCCAGTAAATTCAGACCTTATAAACAGTCCATTTCTCATCAGACCTTCAATTTATTATTTTAAAATCAGTAGGGCCTCAGGATTCCTATTTTATAGAATGTAATGTAATATGTCGTTTTCATCTCTTGTGGTACTCAGATTGTGCCAGGACGGCCTCAGTCCCTTCAGACTGGCTTGTGGTTTTTTTGTTTTGTTGTTGTTGTTGTTGTTTTTGTGGTTGTTGTTGTTTTGCTGTGTCCCTATCATTCTTTGAGCACTTCCTCACTTCCTGGCACAGGAAGACGTTCTAGGCACATTTGTATTTTATCTGACTTAGTCCTAGAATCGGCCAAATCTGCAAGGAGCTCTGGTTCTTTTTGATGGAGAATGGTAATTAGAAACCAAGATACCGGTGCTGGGAGTGGTCCCTGCTGCTGGGGTGTCACTGCTCCCATGCCCTTTCAGTGGATGAGGTGGGGAATCTCTGCACATGCACATACATTCACATCTCTGTCTGTCTGTCTGTCCATCTATGAAAACGATGGGTTTACAGTGACAGTCCCAGTTCTGGTTCAGCACCACAGGTTCATTCATTTCTTCCCTTTGCATGTTTGTAATTCCCTTTTCCAGCCGGCTCCATGATCCTAAATCCATTTACTTATTTGATCAGTTTTCCCTGCATGAAGTTAATTTCATATGTTTGCCACCCCTATCCCCTCATGGACCCCTCACGGATGCTCCCCTCATCTCGCTGGGATTCGTACTAGGTGCCCTTCTGCAGGGTCGCCCTCCTCATTGTGCTCAGCCTGCAACATGCTGGGCCATCGCTGTGGTTGCCTCCTCTCTTTATGTCCTCCTGACCCTGTTTGGGCTTCAGCATCCTACTCTGGGCTACCTTGCTGCTCTTACTAATGACTTTTGGACTGTACTGTTGGGAAAGGGTTTAAGGAAAGGCTCTAATGACTTCTATAATATAGACAGAAGTCTTTTGTTAGGCTTAACTAACACCCAGCTGCTTGTTTCTTTTTTTTTTTTTTAAGATTTTATTTATTTATGTGACAGAGAGACAGCCAGCGAGAGAGGGAACACAGCAGGGGGAGTGGGAGAGGAAGAAGCAGGCTCCCAGCGGAGGAGCCCAATGTGGGACTCAATCCCGGAATGCCGGGATCACGGCCTGAGCCAAAGGCAGACACTTAACGACTGTGCTACCCAGGTGCCCCTGCTTGTTTCTTCAGATTAAATAAACTTGGTCAGGGGCACCTGCGTGGCTCAGTCGGTGAAGCATCTGCCTTCTGCTCAGGTCATGATCCCGGGGTCCTGGGGTCGAGCCCTGCATCGGACTCCCTGCTTGGCAGGGAGTCGGCTTCTCCCTCTGCCCCCGCCCCCGGCTCATGCTCTCTCTCTTTCTCTCTCTCTTTCGCTTGCTCTTTCTCTCTCATAAATAAATAAACAAATAAATAAAATCTTTAAAAAATAAATAAACTTGGTTAAACATTCTTACTGACCTCTAAAAAAAAAAAAACCCACACAAACACATACACATACTCCTGACTTCAGTTTACTTAGGTGTCCCTAAATACACAAACTCCTCTGCCACTACCCTAGTTTTTCCTCATTGGCTTCTGTCGATGGCCATTCCTTTCACCTGTTCACTTGATTCTGTTCTTTCCAGTTCTTCCAGCAACTTGCCTTGTCACCTGTGCTTGCTCTCTTGTATCTCAAGCCTTTTCTCAACTTCACATTTCCTTCGACTTATAAACATGTTCAAGGCTCTTCCGTCTTATAATGAAAAGTAGGTAAAATCCCCTTCCCTTACAACACTGTCGAACTTGCTCCCCCACTTCATAGCTAACTTTCTGGAAAGAGTTGGAAAAACACATTTGCTCTTATTTCCTCTATATCTTGACCTTCTATTTACTGCCCAGTTTCACGTGTTCTGGCTTCTGCTCCTCCATGCCATTGAATGGCTCTTGCCAAACTCTCCATTGGCTCCCTTATTTCATGATCTAATGGGTGCTCTTCAAGGATTACCTGATCCCTTTGTGGCTCCTAATACTGCCAAACTCATCCTTGGGCTTTGCAGACATTTCCTCCTGCCTCTCTGGCTGTTCCTTCACAGTCTCCTTTGTGGGTTCCTCTTTCTCTAGTGATCTTTTGAATGTTGGTTATTCCCAGGGTTTTGTGTTCTGCCCTTTTTTGCTTATCTGTACACTCACTACAAATAATCTCATTTACCCTTAGTGCTTCACTTGTTCTCAGTATGTGGAATACTTAGGAAGCCACATTTCTTGCCCTGCTTTGCTGAGTTCCAGACCAATTTGTCCTCCTGGATATCTCCGTTTGGATACGCGCTAGGCTTCTCAAATTTAACATGTTGAAAATAGTCCATTCTGCTCTTCTTGTATTCTGTTTTTCAGTGAATGGGGTACCATCTTCACTCAGGCAAGCTAGAGCCGTGGCGTTATTACAATATTGTCAAGTGTACCCTCTTCTTAACTCTAGGATCTTTTCATTTCCATTGATACTGCCATAGGTCAGCCACATACGATTTATTCTATGGGTACCACAGAGGCTTTTAAATGGACTTTCTTGCCTTTAGCCTCTCATTCCCCAGTACATCCTTTAGCAGGTGCATGGATGGAGGGATTTATTGTCACTTACCTAATATTTATTGGGTGCAGACCCTGGTCCTGAGGGCTGATGATACAAATTTGAATGAATCATGGGTAAGCAGTGAGGCCACCAAACACAGGAGTATGATACAACTTTAAATGAGTTGTTATTTGTAAGGTGCATAGAGCCACGCTAAGCTTATTAAAATATGGAAAGTATACAGAGAGCCACGAGGTAGTGTTGGAGTCAAGGGTGTTATGGGGAAGGAGGAGTAACTGAAGCGAAATAATTGCTTTATGATTAGGAAGGAGTCAGAGGGAAAATAGATAGCCAAGTCCTTGTGACTTATTTCTCTTTTCTGAAGCTGTTTGATGCTGTCAGACTCACATGCTGAGGTCTTTTTCTAATTGAGGCACTGCATCTCTGTGCAGTGGTGACAGGCCACCTGGTGGGCTCAGGCTTTGGGCTTCCATTTCTTCACCAAATCTAAAATTGAGTGTTCAGTCAGATGAGAGAATCCCCAAATCTCTTCCATGTATGAGAAGTCTTTGGTCCTCAGATAAGACCACTAGTGGGATATGGGGGGTTGGGTCTTCAAAACGAGATAATTTCAGGGAGTCAGTTGTCAATGTTGAGAAATAATTGTGCTTTTCCTTTATTTTGTTCTCTTCTCTTACAGTTCTTATTTGCTACATGCACACCAGAGTTCAGGAAGCTAAGATGTCTCCTTTGTCAATAGTTACAGCCCTGGTGGACAAGATTGGTAAGCGATATTCTTTTTTTTTTTTTTAGTAATTTTTTAAAATTATGTTAGTCACCATACAGTATTATTTTCTATACGTAATTAGAATTCTCAGTAATTCCAAGAGATTATTGAAATTAGAGGAAATATTTTCCTTTTATGGGGGAATTTTTATATGTGTATATATATGAAAATGTCTAGAACGCTCTATACCAAGATACATGTTTATCATAGTAATCTTTGGAAGGGTTTTGCATGATTCCAGTTTTATTTTTTATATTCTTTGCATTGTCTGCAGTTTTCAAAAAGATACACAATTTTTTTTCTGTGTCAAAAAAGTTGTTTTTAGTTTCGAAGACTAAAAGAAAGAAAAAAAGGAAATGTGGTGAATTTGCCAGAATTTCAAGTGAAATTTTCCAGTTGTAATACAGAAAATTACGGGTGTGGTTTGAACTCAGATTGATTTTCTGTTTTACAGATATGTGTAAGACGAGCTTAAGCCCAGAACAGGACATTAAGTTCAGTGGCCATGTTAGCTGGGTTGGGAAGACATCCATGGAAGTGAAGATGCAAATGTTTCAGGTTTGTATTCGTCTAAAGTTTGCCCACTTGTTCTAATACAACCAGCCAGGTCTAGTGAAAGAAAAGTGTATTTACCTATCTACCAATAGACAGGTATATAGCTCACCACTTCTAGAAAAATAATTGAAAGTTCATGTCCTGCAGATGGTGGGTTATTTTATTTAGATTTATTTATTTATTTTTAGAGAGAGTGAGAGAGAAAGAGAAAGCGGGTGGGAGGAGGGACAGAGGGAGAGAGAGTCTCAAGCAGAATCCCTGCTGCGCCGGGAGCCCAATGCGGGGCTCGATCCCAGGACCCTGAAATCATGACCTGAGCCAAAATCAAGAGTGGGACACTCAACTGACTGAGCCACTCAAGCATCCTGTAAATGCTGGGTTATTAATGACCTCCTCCTGTATAAAGACTGACACATTATTTGGTGTTTATGGTCAGTGTTTATTACTTTCAAATTGTATATAGCTACATATTAAGGTGCTTGTTTCTGGTTTTGCCCCAAATAATGTCACAAGAGTCTTGAGTTACATTAGGCATAAATGGTACTGGTCACTCTGTTCGTTTCCTAGGGCCGCTGTGACAAAGTACCACAAAGTAGGTGGCTTAAAACAAATTGTCTTACAGTTTGGCAGCTAGAAGTCCAAAATCAAGGCCTCAGCAGGACCATGATCCCTCTAAAATTTGTAGGGGAAGAGTCCTTCCTTGCTTCTTCCTAGCTTCTGGTGGTTTGCTGGTAGTCCTTGTCATTCCTTGGCTTGCAGCTCTAACACTTCAGTCTCTGCCTCCATTGCCATGTGCTCTTTCCCTCTTGCGTCTCTGTGTCTCTTCTCTCCTTTTTTTTTTAAATTAAGTCATCTCTGTGCCCAGTGTGGGTCTCAAACTCATGACCCTGAGATCGAGAGTCACATGCTCTACCAACTGAGCTGGCCAGGCAGCCCTCTTCTCTTCTTGTAAGAACATCAGTAATATTGGAGTAAGGCCCCACCCTACTCCAGTATGACCTCATCTTAACTGATTATATCTGCAGTGGTCCTATTTCCAAGTAAAGTCATGTTCACAGGTACTGAGGGATAGGACTTCATATCTTTTTGCAGGACGCTGTTCAACCCATAACAGTCACTTAGACCAATATGGCACTTAGGAACAACCCCTCTAATGCGCAGAGTTCATAGTAGCTATTATAAAGAAATGAAAAAATTTGACAAGAAAAGGTTCCTCAAAGAAGATAATAGCACAGAAATCAGATAATTCAGAGTAAGAATGGTGAGCATAGCATAATGGATAAACTTGTTGAGTCACTGTGTTGTACACCTGAAGCTAATGTAACACCGTGTGTCAACTTTACTCAAAAAAAAAATAATAATAAGGGAGAAAAAGAATGACTCCTTCAGTTATGCCAGGGTATTCAATGGGCCCATTATTCAGACACATTTTTTCTGTTTTGGAATTATGAAGCATTTCACCTTTTGGAGAAGTCTGAAGCTTGCTCTGCAGTAATTAAAGTTTTTTGTCAAAATAGTTAAGTAGTTTTTTATTTGATGCTACATATAAGCAGTTGGATTCTTTAACTCCCATGTTGCTATAACTGACAGTAACACTGTTTTTAGAACAAAACACAGTAAGGTTGTAGGGTCTATAGCTATGATTTGTCCACATTGTTTTTTTTAAAGATTTATTATGTATTTTTGAGAGAGAGAGAGCGAGAGAGCGGGGTGGGGAGGGCAGAGGGAGAGGAAGAGAGAATCTCAGGCAGACTCACCGCTAAGCACAGAGCCTGACACAGGGCTCAATCCCAGGACCCTGAGGTCATGACCTGAGCTGAAGCCAAGAGTTGGACTCTTAACCGACTGAGCCACCTTTATGGTTGATTCCTATCCTGTTTAGATTCCTGCTGTAGGACCTGCTTTCTGGAGAATCTTGGTAATTTGAATCTTGGCTAAATAGGCTGAAAAGAGATACAGGAGTTATTGTGAGGAGAGAGCCAATGAAAATTAATGTCAGACAAGTACAAACTTCTGCTTTAAGTTGTGTTTCTCATTGGCCATTTTGACTAATAACTCAAGAACCGAGTGATCCTTTCTACTCCAGAGAGGAAGCTTGGTGATAGGTGCTTTGCCTTTGGTTTGGGTACCCGTAGGTTCAAATCCCAGCTCTGCTGCTTATTAGCCATGTGACTGTGGGTAAGTTACTGACCTTCTCTGAGCTTCTGTTTTCTCAAGTGTAACATGGAAACAGTAATAGTACCATGTTCTACTGTTGGGTAAGGATGAATGAAAAAACAACCTAACTGTTTTAATTACTCGGTACAGTTGTCTGTCACACAATGACCACTAATCACATGTTGGCAATAATGTTAATTTATTATCATTACTATGGAGGTGGTCCCAAATCTTTTCTGGGATTGACCTTCAAACCTATCTTTCGAGTGCCTGTTACATCTCTCTCCCTACATGTGCCCTTGCTACCTAAAATATAGTGTATTACAAACTGATTACATCAGCTTCTTTTCCAGTCCTGATCCTCCTCCATTTTCCCCTTTGCCCACACAGCCTTTTGCCAAGTCTTGCAAATTTATCACCCATAACAACTCACCAGAGTTCTTTCTTGTCACACGAGAGGCAGTAAGGCCTTGAATGAAATGCAGGGGCCTAGTTAGTGAGTCTCCCTGCCTCTAGTCTGTTGTCTCTCTGTTAACTGTACAGATTTTTACCAGTTAGACCTTCCAAAGCCGATCTTAAATCCCATTGCATCACATCACATTCTGTGACCATTCTCCATGCATTAAAGTCGAAACTCTTTTGACTAGTTGGGATCCAAGGTGCTCCATAAACTAGCTCCCACCTACCTTTCCCACTGTACTTCCGCCAACTTGTCATTAATATACCTTCCTAGATCTTGCTACTGGACATTCTGAACATTCTAAGAGTGGAGAGTTGTTCATTTTTGCATTCTTGTTGCTTGGCACTGGTAGGTGTTCATTGTAATAAACCATAATTTAAACAGTGAGTTGGATGAGTATCATTGCTTATGCTTTTTTCTTTGCCTGAAATCCTTGTGCTCTGGCTCCACATATCCACATTCCGCCTGTGCTTCTGGATTCCCTCATGCTCGGATGCTTCCCTCGTCTTCCCACCGCCCAGCCCCTGATGCTTCCCCATGACTCCTTCCTCAATGCCCTTGTTCGGACTCTTTCTCCTGGCACCTGCACATCTCTTCTCCACCAAGCTGCGTATGAACTTTTTCTTTTCTACCAGGCTATACATGTCTTGAGAGCAGCATCTGGGTTTGAGTCACCTAGTCCACTTCCCGACATCCATTCGTTTATTGTTCCTTTAGCCATTGTTTCTTGAGTGCCTATTCTGTGTTAGGCATACAGCAGTGAGCTAAACAAAACTTCATTGTTTTAGAGTTTACATTCTAGTAGTGCTCAATCATTTTCTGCCTTAATTCATACATCCGCAGTTATTGGTTGGGTATCTGCTATCTGCCAGTCTTTGTGGTAAGTGCTAGGGATGCAAATGTGAGTCAAAATGGTCTTTGTCGTCAAGGAGCGCATGCTGCAATAGGGAGTCAGCCACGCATACAAATATCTGTGATACACCGTCCCCACCTTGGGATGGTTTGACTTCTGATTTTTCAGCTTTACGATGGCGTGAAAGAGTGTTCAGTGGAAACTATACTTTGAAGTTTGAATTTTGATCTCTTCCTGGGCGAGTGATAGGCAATACCACAGCAGCTGCGAGGTGCAGCTGCAGGCAGCCACGTGATCGTGAGGGTAGATGACTAATCCGTTTGTAACCCGCCCGTCCCCATTCAGCCATTCTGGGTTTACTTTCCGAACAGTATTCAATAAATTATCTGAGGTAGTCAATACTTTGTTATAAAATAGGCTTTGTGTTGGATGATTCTGCCTAACTGTAAGCTAATGTCCGTGTTCTTGAGCACGTGTACAGTAGGCTAGGCTAAACTGGGATATTCTCTAGGTTACGTATATTAAATACGTTTTGACTTAATGGTATTTTCAATTTATGACGTGTTTGTCGGGATATAATCTCATTGTAAGTCGAGGGAGGTCTGTAGTATTTAAGCATTGTGCAGCATTTCTCCACAGGGACACTATTGGCATTGTATGTGGGAAGCTGCTTAATGATGCAGGATGATCTCCTGCGTTGTGAGGTGTTTAGCTCCTTGGTAACCCCTGCCCTGCTAGTGATGTCCCTCAAGTCATGTGACCACCAAAACCTCTTTTACACATATCCGAATGCTCCCAAAAGGGGTGGTATCCATATCTCTGTTATATTGAGAACCACTTTCAGAGGAGGATTTTGTTTCCATTCTCATGGCAAACCAAGGAGGAAATGATGACTTCTGCCTGGGGAGGAGGGATGGAGCAGGGGTGGGGAGGAGTGTCCTGAGGAGGGCAGCTGTGAGGAAGGCATCAGGCACAGACATGGCCAGGACAAGTTCAATAGCATAGTACGTTCCAGGACCTCCAAGTTGTCAGCTGTGGCTAGGGCAAAAGGTGCAGGTGTGGGGGAGGTGTTAGTGAACAACCAGAGAGGAGTCTGGGCTGTGTTGTGGAGGGCTTTATATATAGTGCCAGGAGGCTTAGAGCAGCTGTGGGAAGAGGGTTAAGGGGGAGGGTGATAGGGGCCTGAATGGGCAGCAGTGAGGAGGACGAGGGGTGAGGTCTGTTGAAGAGTGAGCCTACTATACCCCCAACTGATGATGGGACTTCATGATATAACTTCTCTGGAAGTACAGAGTCCTGGAGGATAAGAAATGCCTTAAAACCTCAGAGGCCTTGTGCATTGTAAATATGTCACTCAATCCACAGAATTATCACTGATCCTCAGCCCTTCTTGGGAGTGCCTGTGCTCAGCGAAGGAAACCCAAATATGCTGGTAGTTGGCACACTGAAAACACTAATGTCTGTGAGAGCAGTGAGGCATTGACCTGGCTCTGTGTGCCGTTGTGAGGACTGGCAGGTGTGAAGAACGCCGGCATCCTGCGCACTGCTGGACGGTTAAATGATGCTGATGCAGAGGGTCCCTCTGTGACCCTTGCTCTTGAGTCTCAGTCACACGCGGTTCCAAAGCCCGTTGGTCATGGCCATCCCAACCCTTCTCACATGGATGCTGTTTGAATTTTAGGAAGTCTTTCTCCTTCCCCAGACCACAGGCTCTTTGGTCATGCTGCCGTTCACCCAGAGCTTAGTTCTGTGCCTGGCAGCTCAGCAGATGGTGGTTAATGAATGATTAACATTTCTTTTTCTTTTTTTTTTTTAATTTTATTTTATTATATTATGTTAATCACCATACAGCACATCCCCAGATTCCGATGTAAAGTTTGATGCTTCATTAGGTTGCCTATAACACCCAGTGCACCATGCAATACGTGCCCTCCTTACTACCCATCACCAGTCTATCCCCTTCCCCCACCCCCTCCCCTCTGAAGTCTTCAGTTTGTTTCTCATAGTCCATAGTCTCTCATGTTTCATTCCCCCTTCTGATTACCCCCCTTTTCTTTATCCCTTTCTTCCCCTACCGATCCTCCTAGTTCTTATGTTCCATAGATGAGAGAAATCATATGATAATTGTCTTTCTCTGCTTGACTTATTTCACTTAGCATTATCTCCTCCAGTGCCGTCCATGTTGCAGCAAATGTTGAGAATTCGTTCTTTCTGATAGCTGAGTAATATTCCATTGTATATATGGACCACAGCTTCTTAATCCAGTCATCTGTTGAAGGGCATCTCGGCTCCTTCCATGATTTGGCTATTGTGGACAATGCAGCTATGAACATTGGGGTGCATATGGCCCTTCTCTTTACTACGTCTGTATCTTTGGGGTAAACACCCAGTAGTGCAATGGCTGGGTCATAGGGTAGTTCAATTTTTAACTTTTTAAGGGACCTCCACACTGTTTTCCAGAGTGGCTGTACCAACTTGCATTCCCACCAACAATGTAGGAGGGATCCCCTTTCTCCACATCCTCTCCAACAATTGTTGTTTCTTGCCTTGTCTATCTTTGCCATTCTAACTGGCGTAAGGTGGTATCTCAGTGTGGTTTTGATTTGAATTTCCCTGATGGCTAATGATTTTGAACATTTTTTCATGTGTCTGTTAGCCATTTGTATGTCTTCATTGGAAAAGTGTCTGTTCATATCTTCTGCCCATTTTATGATTTGTTTATTTGTTTCTCGTGTATTGAGTTTGAGAAGTTCTTTGTAGATCTTGGATACCAGTCCTTTATCTGTGGTGTCCTTTGCAAATATATTCTCCCATTCCGTGGGCTGTCTCTTAGTTTTTTTGACTGTTTCCTTGGCTGTGCAGAAGCTCTTTATCCTGATAAAGTCCCATAAGTTCATTTTATCTTTTATTTCTCTTGCCTTTGGAGATGTGTCGTGAAAAAGGTTGCTCTGGCCGATGTCATAGAAGTTGTTGCCTATGTTCTCCTCTAGAATTTTGATGGATTCCTGTCTCACATTGAGGTCTTTCATCCATTTGGAGTTTATTTTTGTGTATGGTGTGAGAGAGTGGTCAAGTTTCATTCTTTTGCATGTAGCTGTCCAATTTTCCCAGCACCATTTATTGAAGAGACTGTCTTTTTTCCACCGGATGTTTTTTCCTGCTTTATCAAAGATTAGTTGCCCAAAGAGCCGAGGGTCCATTTCTGGGTTCTCTATTCTGTTCCATTGGTCGATGTGTCTGTTTTTGTGCCAGTACCATGCTGTCTTTGTGATCACAGCTTTGTAGTACAGCTCGAAATCCGGCATTGTGATGCCCCCAGCTTTGTTTTTCCTTTTCAACAGTTCCTTGGAGATTCGGGGCCTTTTCTGGTTCCATACAAATTTAAGGACTATTTGTTCCAGTTCTTTGAAAAATGTCCTCGGTATTTTGATCGGGATAGCATTGAAAGTGTAGATTGCTCTGGGTAGTATGGACATTTTAACTATGTTAATTCTTCCAATCCATGAGCATGGAATATTTTTCCATCTTTTTATGTCTTCCTCAATATCTTTCAAAAGTGATCTATAGTTTCTAGCATATAGGTCCTTTACGTCTCTGGTTAAGTTAATTCCAAGGTAACGCATGGTTTTTGGTGTTATTGTAAATGGGATGGATTCCCTAATTTCTCTTTCTTCAGTCTCGTTATTCGTGTATAGAAATGCAACTGATTTCTGGGCATTGATTTTGTATCCTGCCACCTTACTGAATTGTTCTATAACTTCTAATAGTTTGGGAGTGGATTCCTTTGGGTTTTCCATATAGAGTATCATGTCATCTGCAAAGAGAGACAGTTTGACTTCTTCTTTGCCGATTTGGATACCTTTGATCCCTTTTTGTCTTCTGATTGCTGTTGCAAGGACTTCTAGTACTATGTTGAATAATAGTGGCGAGAGTGGGCATCCTTGTCGTGTTCCTGATCTTAAGGGAAAGGCTTCCAGCTTTTCCCCATTGAGAATAATGCTTGCAGTAGGCTTTTCATAGATGGCTTTTATGAGATTGAGAAATGTACCCTCTATTCCTACACTCTGAAGGGTTTTAATCAGGAAAGGATGCTGTATTTTGTCAAATGCTTTTTCTGCATCAATTGAGAGGATCATATGGTTCTTGAGTCTTTTCTTGTTGATATGATGTATCACATTGATTGATTTGCGAGTGTTGAACCATGCTTGCATCCCAGGTATGAATCCCACTTGGTCATGATGGATAATCCTTTTAATGTACTGTTGGATTCTATTAGCAAGGATCTTGTTGAGGATTTTGGCATCCATATTCATTAGAGAAATCGGTCTGTAATTCTCCTTTTTGAGGGGGTCTTTGCCTGGTTTGGGGATCAAGGTAATATTAGCCTCATAGAATGAGTTTGGTAGCTTTCCTTCTGTTTCTATTTTTTGAAATAGCTTTAGGAGAATAGGTATTATTTCTTCTTTGAATGTTTGGTAGAATTCCCCAGGAAAACCGTCTGGGCCTGGAGTTTTATTATTTGGAAGGTTGTTTATCACTGACTCAATTTCTTCATAGTTAATTGGCCTATTTAAGAAATCTATTTCTTCCTGTTTCAGTCTTGGTAGTTTATAGGTTTCCAGGAAGGCCTCCATCTCTTCCAGATTGTTTAGTTTTTTGGCATATAGCTGTTGATAAAAGTTTCTAATAATCCTTGCAATTTCAATGGTGCTGGTCGTGACCTCTCCCTTTTCAGTCATAATTTTAATAATCTCAGTCCTTTCTCTTTGTTTTTGGACAAGTTTTGCCAGTGGTCTATCAATTTTATGGATTCTCTCAAAGAACCAGCTTCTAGTCCTGTTGATCTGCTCTACTGTGGTTCTGGTCTCTAATTCATTGATTTCTGCTCTAATCTTGGTCAACTCCTTCCTTGTCAGTGGGTTAGGCCTGTCCCTCTGTTGCTGTTCCAGTTTCTTGAGGTGAGAATATAGAAACTGCATTTTAGATTTTTCTATTCTTTTGAGTGAGGCTTGGATGGCTATGTATTTCCCCCTTAGGACTGCCTTTGCAGTATCCCATAGGTTTTGGACCGTTGTGTATTCATTCTCGTTGGTCTCCATAAATTGTTTAATTTGTTTTTTGATTTCCTGGTTTATCGAGTCATTCTTGAGCAGGATGGTTCTTAGCCTCCAAGTGTTTGAGTTTCTTCCAGGTTTTTCCTTGTGGTTGAGTTCCAATTTCAGAGCGTTGTGGTCTGAGAATATGCAGGGGATAATTTCAATCTTTTGGTATTGGCTGAGACCTGTTTTGTGTCCCAGAGCATGATCTATTCTTGAGAATGTTCCATGGGCATTTGAATAGAATGAGTATTCTTTGGTTCTGGGGTGTAGTGTTCTATATATATCTATGAGGTCCAACTCGTCGAGTATGGCATTCAAAGCCTTTGATTCTTTGCTTAGTTTTTGCCAGGGTGTTCTGTCTATTTCTGATAGTGGGGTGTTGAGGTCCCCTACTATTACTGTGTTCTTATCTATATGTCTCTTTATTTTGGTTAAGAGTTGGCTTGTGTATCTTGCTGCTCCCCTGTTGGGGGCATATATATTAATAATTGTCATATCCACTTGTTGAATACTTCCTTTAAGAATAATATAGTGCCCTTCTGTATCTCTCTCTATGGCCTCTAGTTTAAAATCCAGTCTATCTGATATGAGAATTGCTACTCCAGCTTTCTTTTGAGGTCCATTTGCGTGGAAGATGGTACTCCATCCCCTTACTCTAAGTCTGAATGCATCTTTGGGTTCAAAATGAGTCTCTTGTAGACAGCAAATGGATGGGTCATGTCTTTTTATCCAATCTGCAACCCTGTGGCGTTTTATGGGAGAGTTTAAGCCATTTAGATTGATAGAGATTATTGACAGATATGATTTTAATGATGCCATTTCTCTTTAAAGTCTTTGTATCGGTTGTGACTTGCTGCTCTGTATCACTCTTGGGGCCTTTTTACCTTTATAGAGCCCCCCTTAATATCTCCTGTAGGGCTGGTTTCGTGGTTACGAAATTGGTTAATGATTGGCGATTTTGGAACGTCTTTATTTCTCCATCAATTCTGAATGACAGCTTTGCTGGATAAAGGATCCTTGGCTGCATGTTTTTCTCTGAAAGAGCTTTAAAAATGCCCCCCCAAGCCTTTCTCTCATTCCAGGTCTCTGTAGACAGGTCTGACGTAATCCTGATACCTTTGCCTTGGTACGTGAGAAATTTCTTTGCCCTGGCCGCTTTCAATACTGTATCCTTGGATCTAATATTTGCGAATTGCACTATGACATGCCGTGGCGTAGGTTTGTCCTGGTTGAGCTTGGATGGGGTCCTCTCTGCCTCTTGGACACGAATGCTTGTTTCCCTTGCTAGATTAGGGAAGTTTTCAGCTACAATTTGTTCAAATATCTCTTCTAGACCTCTGTTTTTCTCCACCCCTTCAGGGATGCCGATGATTCTGACATTGGATCGTTTCATAGAGTCAGTAATCTCCCGTAATCTACATTCGTGGGCGTGGATTTTTTTAAGACCAGCTTCTATTTTCGTTTTTTCTTCTACTAACCCATCCTCCAATTCGCTAACGCGTTCCTCTGCCTCGGTGACCCTGGCCGTCAGAGCCTCTAGTTTTGACTGCATTTGGCTCATAGAATTTTTAATTTCTGTCAGATTCGCTCTCATTTCTGCCCTTAGGGATTCTATATTCTCAGCAACGCTTTCTCTGATGCTTTTTTCAAGTTTACTCATCATCTTGACCATTGTTGCTCTGAATTCCATTTCTGATAATTGGGATACATCCATATGTATTAATTCTGTGGCCGAGGCCAATTCTGTGGCAGAGGCCACAGACTCATTATCTTTTCTTTGCTGGGGGGGACTTCTCCTTCTCGTCATTCTGATGAAGAGAGATTGCAGGGTTGTCCAGAGCCCAAGTGTTGACTGGGACCCAGGCCGTGCGCCCTTGTTTTATAGAGATCTTAGGGATGTGGGCTTCTTCCTTAAAGAGTTTATTTATTTATTTGAGAGAGAGAGAGACAGTCAGCAAGAAAGGGAACCCAAGCAGAGGAGTGGGAGAGGAAGAAGCAGGTTCCCGGTGGAGAAGCCCGATGAAGGACTCCTTACGGAGCGTTGTGATCACACCCTAATCCGAAGACAGGTGCTTGGTGACTGCGCCACTCAGGCGCTCCGGGTTGTGGGCTTCTTGATTTTTCAGCCTGCCTTCTGGGGGAGGGGCCTGCCTGCAGGTACTCAGAAAACCCTGTTTGGGTAGAGTCTCTGTGTCCCTTGCGAGGGGGGATGGGGATGGGCACCCTGTGAGCCGGTATTTCCGGGCTTTTGTTCTCTGGCGGCTTTCCCTGGCGGTTTGCTATGCCTCTTCTGAGAGAGCAGCAGCGGCTGAAATTCAGCCTCTGTCTCAGAACAGAGGGATCGCGGATCGTTCTCCACTGATGTTCTGGCCACTTTAACTCTGTTTCTGTTGGTGCTGCTCAACCCTGCAGCATCCCGGGCTGTGCGCCCCACACCCGGCGTCCCAGCCCTCACTTCCAGGGCCGGCACGTCTCTGTCCTTTGTGTTTCCAACCCCGCCCGCCGCCAGCCGCCCCGCGCGGGCTCCCGGAGCTCCCCGTCTCAGTCTGGTGTCTCACGGGTGCTGTCCGCGAGTCCGCCTGCTCCCCCGTGCAGGTGGCCCGCCAACCGCCAGCCGTCCCGCGTGCGCTCCCGGAGCTCCCTTCTCAGCCTGCTGTCTCAAGCGTGCGGGTCCGCGGTCTGTCCACTCCCCCTTGTAGGTGGCTACCGCTTCCCGGCGCCCTGACACGGCGGCTCCCTCCCCCTTCTGTTTAGCTTCCGATATCTGTGCGCGGTTTCACGGCTCCCCGCTTCGTACCTCGATACTCAGCGCTGGAGATGTTCATTTGTAGAGATCCAGATGTATCTTCCTGCGTCTCAGGCTGATTCCGTGGATATTCCCTGGTCTGGTACCTATCCAGCTCAACTCAGGGGACCGGCTGAAAAAGGGGTCCCCTACTCCTCCGCCATCTTAACCTAACCCCAACTTTTCTTTTTCTAATTGCAGCCTTTTTCAAGTGTGTGTGCTAGCTTCTAGAATTGTAGTACATCTTCCCAGTAAATGCACTTCTTACATCTGTATTTTCTTTCCATTTTTCTTTAGTTACATGGCAATGAGTTTTGTCCTGTTTTGGATGCAACATTTGTAATGGTGGCTCGTGATTCTGAAAATAAAGGGTAAGTGCTCTTTTTTCCTAATTCTTTATTTTGAAAAATTAAAAGAGACATAAAACTAGAGAGAAGACTATAATGAATTTCCATATACCCATCACGTGGACTTCGTATTTTTTAACATTTTTTGCCATATTTGCTTCATCGTTTTTTTCAAACTATATTATTTTCTTTGTTATATTTTAAAGCAAATCCCAGACATAGTGACCTTTCACCTCTGAATACTTTTGTGTAGGCATCTCTTTAAAGATGAGGATATTTTCCTAAATAAATATATTACCATTAGCGTGCCTAACAAAAATAATAGTAAGTTCGTGACATATTCTCATGGTCAATTCATATTCATTTTTCCTCAGATATCTTTTTAATGATCTTTTTGAGTTAGGATCCAAACAAAGTTCATGTACTACATTTGATTTTTATGTCTCTTAAGCCTGTTACTTTTGTTAATAGCTTTATCGAGATATAATTCACATACTATACAATTCACCTATTGAAAGCGTACAATTTAATGACTTTTAGTGTATTCACGGAATTGTATGATCTCTTAAGGATTTTTAATCCAGAATACTTGTGTGTCCCTGCTGCACCCTTAGTGTTTCATATCAGCTTGTTGAAAGGCCAGATGGGCTCTATTGTATGGTGTCCAACTTTCTGGATTTGTCTCATGGCTTCCTCATGGTATTTTTTTTTCTTATTTCTCTATTTTTAGTATTTTCTGTAAACTGAAGTTAGATCTAAAGTCTTGATTAGATTCAGGTTCAACTTATTTGATGAGAGCATCTTGTAGGTGGTGAGATTTGTGTATCTCAAACTGTAATGTATCTCACATTGTATCATATCAGGAGGTATAGATTGTCCCACTCATAGTGATGCCAAGATTGGTGCGTGGTGGTTCAGTAGTGACTGTCGTGGTCTTTTCATTGTAGGGTTCACTTTATCCTCTTACGATCAGCAATAATCTGCAGGCTGTAGTAGGGTACAGGGTGTACCCCGAGTATACTTTGTCACCCTGTGAATAGCTAGCTCCCTATCAGTCTTTCTCCAGTGCTTTGAACATCCATTGCTAATCGTTGCTTTAATCATTCAGGGATGTAAACGATTCTTGAATCCTGTCTTTCCTGCTATATTTACTACCTGGAGTTCTGGAAAGAAGAGCTTTCCTTTATTAACTAGGGCAGTTCGGTTTGTAAAGGAAAGTCAGGGTTAATGTTTCATTCTTGCCCTTTATTTACACTTTCTCTGAATAATGAGTTGCTTGACTAGCTAGTGATGACATGGTTTGTCTCCTTTTTGGCTTTTTAAAAAAGTGTCATAGTGAATTCATGGATTTTAATGGTATGTATTGCAGTAAATTGCAGCCCTTGTTCTTCCTGGTCCTCAGAGTACCATCTTTGGGCAGTGGGAGCCCCTTTAAGCTTCCTCCTGTGAAAAGCTCTTTTCATATTTCCCCACTAGTCTTGCTGTTCTCTGGGATATCTTGGGCTCATCTTACACATTTCCTGCCTCGGGCCTGGAATCAGCCATTTCTCCACGGAGTCCTGGGGTTCCTCTTAGCGAGCACTGGTATTTAGAGACCAGAATCCGGGCACCAGAACTGTACGTTGTTACTCATTTGTCATTGTCTCTAAGCCTTTTCAGTGGACAGAGCTAGGATGTATGTTAAAAAGCAACAAACACACACCCATCCTCATGAATTTATACCATCAATTCCAAGTCAGATTGAACTTTACAGATTTTAACTTCTTTGGCTTTATACTTTTTTCCTCTTAAGTTGTAGTTTTGGTTTCTAACAGCTTTCATACCCGAGGCATTGAAATGGAGAAACACTGTCAAACTGTAGGGGGTGGTACTGGGGTGGGAGGAGATGGAAAGGGATTGCCGTTGGTACAAATTAGAAACTTGAAGGAGGAGTCTGCTATGAGAAGTCTCTCCTGCTGCATGGAAAGCTGACTCGGAAGAGCGAGTTAGGATCAAACCATCCTTTGATGACTGATGTGAGCATAGAAAGCAGCCGCCTACTCTTCACTCCTCCCACCAGCCTGGCTGACCTGCCGCTGCTGCTGCTGCTGGCTGGCCTGGGGCTCCTTGTCAGCCCTGGAAAGGACGGGGTTTAAAGTTTCTCTCGCAGCTGATGCTTTTGAATTTTCCAAGCTGCCATTTCAGTATGTTTGTTTCCATCGTTGTTACTCTTTTGAAAAATTTGCTACCTATGGAGAGGTAGAATAATTCAGTGAGCACCCTTAAAGGCTTCACCTAACTTCACCGATTAACATTTTGCCTCTAGCCTTATTCTCTCGCCCTAAGTACACACATAGATACTCTTTCCCTGAATCATTTGAAAGGAAGTTTTGAGACTGCTTCACCCATAGATGGTTCAGCATGTACCTCCTGATAATAAGGTCATTCTGCTGCACAACCTCGATGCCTTTATCATAGCTAAGAGATTTAAGTGATACAGTGATACTATCTAATATACGATCCATATTCAAACTTTGCCACTTGTCCCTAGAATGTCTTTTATAGCCCTTTCCCCTGAGTCAGGATCTCATCAAGGATCACATATTGCATGCAGTTAGCATGTTTTTTTTTTTGAAAGAGTCCCCCTGCCCTTTTCTGTCTTTTAAGACATTGACATTTATCGAAGGGTCCAGGCCAGGTGTCCTATAGAATGTTCTACAGCCTATTTTTGACTGTTTCCTCATTACCGCGATCAGGTGAAATTTTTTTGCGAGAGGCAGTATCGTTTTTGTAAACGTGAACTTTCTAGTGTACAGACTAGTCTTTAGCCGGAAAGCTCTTCATTTGTTCCGGGGCTATTATTTAAGCGGTCAGGTAGCATTACCCAAGACCAGAAGCAAAGACTTCTTGAAACTAGTGGGTAATTGTTCACCTTCTCTATTTACTGGGTAATGACACCTCTTAACCTGTAATCTTTTCTTTTTTTCTCTTTAGGCCGGCATTTATAAATCCGCTCATCCCTGAAAGCCCAGAGGAAGAAGAGCTCTTTAGACAAGGAGAATGTATATAAATTTGTTGATAATATAAAGATGCAGTTGAAAAGCCCATTAACTGTACTGCAGAGGAGGTTGTGGAAGAGTCTGGATGGACTCTTCATACCGGTCACATGTCTTACTCATGCCAAGAATTTATTGAAATTAAAAATACCTTATTTTTTTTCATTAGAGTCCATAGTTTAAATAGTTTTATCAATTAGACAACATTCATTAAGTGAATGAATTTGCTTTCTCATTTTTTAATGAAATGGGAAATGTGTCAGTGAAATAACTGCTGCTCAGGGCTCTAGGTCAGGATGGTCTTTACGTGTGGCCTTAAGTGGTTCCACACTGAGCTGCTATAATTTCCATCTGGAGGCAAAGAATTGCCGGACACCTTATATAGCCTCAGCAACCTTCTCTGGGATATATGTATAATTTCCCATGGGCTTTTCGAAATCTGGAAATGCTACCTTTGTAGGGTCCAAGGCAGCCCAGGTCAGGAACCCCAGTGCTGTAGTGTGACCCTTCTGATCGTAACTCCTTATTGTCCTGTGTTCCAGTGAACAAGGGGAGAAGGGTTGCCTTCAGTGCCAAGTCATTACTGAAAATGGCTCCCAGTGCTGAGGAGAGGACTACCATCCATGAGATGTTTCTTAACACGCTGGATCCGAAGTAAGTTAGCATGGTGAGATTGCAGGTTGCGAAAGCGTTTAAACCTCGGCCCTCTCCACAGCTACGCCTGCCTCAACATATTGGTAGTTATTTGCACGTATTTTGCTTTTCAGCAGCAAAACCATGGCATTAACAAGGTTTACTAAATCTCTGTTTGTACAGGACTATAAGTTTTCGAAGTCGAGTTTTGCCCCCCAATGCAGTGTGGATGGAGAATTCAAAACTGAAGAGCTTGGAAGTTTGTCACCCGCAGGTACTGTAAGTTAATGGAAAATCGTTTACGTAGGATAACTTGCATTCGTGGTTGTCATAGAAAATCTGACACACCTTTAAACTGACCTCCGTTTGGCAGCGTTGTTAATTTTCTTTTTTCCGTGTTTGAGGGTGGCCGTGAGCTTGTGTGTGTTAATCCTTATTTTATGTCCTATAGGAGCGCAACATTTTCAATCGGATCTTTGGTGGTTTCCTGATGAGGAAAGCGTATGAACTTGGATGGGCTACTGCTTGTAACTTTGGGTGAGTTAGATTGAAGGTAGTTTTAACTTCTGAGAAGGAACGTGTACTACCCCATTGAATTGAAACATTTTGGACCGGTCTGGATGTGTTGGGGCATATGCTCTGTTACTAAATAAATATTACAGTGATACCACCTGTCTTTGATGTTACTTTTTCAAAGGCTGTTGCTCTGCCTTGGTCAGTTAGTACGTTAAAGACCTGAGAAGAGGTGATGATTGGCAGGAGGGAAAAGGTAGAGGGGTGATCTCATCTCAGGGGCATCGCTTATCATTTCTCACTGGTACGATTGTTTCCCCCTTCCCTAGGCTTACTCTTTGATCCTTTAGCCTTTGCTTCAGCTGATTGTTAGGGGAGAAATAGAGATCATCTGAATGTGGTTGACCCCCATTCTGCCTTTGTCTGTTAGTGGCTCCCGACCGTTTATAGTAGCAGTGGATGATATCATGTTTCAGAAACCCGTAGATGTTGGATCATTGCTGTTTCTTTCTTCTCAGGTAGGTGTGCGATGAGAGACAAAAGACAATTTTTTTATCATTTGGGCCTAGAAGAGAAGTTTTTTTTTTTTTTTAAAGATTTTATTTATTTATTCGACGGAGATAGAGACAGCCAGTGAGAGAGGGAACACGCAGGGGGAGTGGGAGAGGAAGAAGCAGGCTCATAGCGGAGGAGCCTGATGTGGGGCTCGATCCCACAACGTCGGGATCACGCCCTGAGTCGAAGGCAGATGCTTAACCGCTGTGCCACCCAGGCGCCCCGAGAAGTTTTTTTTTTTTAAGCCACTGTTTATCTTATGACCGCCTTCCCCCCCCTTGCTAATGCACTCGACTAACTGTCATGTGTAAATCTCCTAGGTTTGCTTTACTCAGGACAATTACATTCAAGTCCGAGTACACAGCGAAGTAGCCTCTCTTGAGAGTAAAGAGCATATGACCACCAATGTCTTTCATTTCACGTTCATGTCAGAAGAAAAAGTGCCCTTGGTTTTCCCCAGAACATACGGAGGTAAGCAGCAATGTCTGTTTGTCTCTAATGAATGGAAGAACTTTGAAAGTCATTTTTCTTCTTTTAAATTGTTATAAGAAGTACACTGATACCTGTTAGCTCAAGAGCATATGTTTAGAAGATGGTGCTTTTGAGATTTTGCAGCCCTGAAGGCCCAGATGCCTCATGGCCTGTATGTGGCAGTCACTGCTCTGCGCAATCTGGCTGTTGTCTGAAGGGTCAGTGCCAGCTGCAAGCAGCCACTGGTGGTCAGAGACTGGTCTGGCCCAAGGAGGGGGCAAGAGTCGAGGCCCACTCCCTCGGGAGCCTTGCCCGGCCCCACCCCACAGGGCATGCCCAGTGCCAGTTTTGCATGCTCGTTGCTCTCCTCGTGTTCCCAAGTAGTCTTGTGTTTGTACAATGATTTTGTAAGTTTCCACGGGTTTCTTCATGGTTCTCTCTTTCGTGTTTCAGAGTCCATGTTGTATTTAGATGGGAAGCGGCATTTCAATTCCATGAGCACACCGGTGAACTTGAGAAAGGACTACCTTGTGGAGCCCTAGGAAAACCATGCTTGTTGAAGAGCAGCTCTCCACACTGACATAGTGCCTGATGGAGGCCTGATCACGTGTGTCCTGGTTTTAGTGTTTATTCTCATCCTCCGGAGAGAAGAATGTATTCAGCCTTCAGGATGATCAGAAAAGCAGACCGAGAGGGTAGCTGGGTGGGGCAGAGGGAGGAGGAGTTATTAAACAATAAATATTCTCGAGACAAGTTAAATTGTGAACCTACCATGTTGCCTCCTGTGTGGTAAGGAAATTAGGGCAGAATGCCTTTATACACAGTTAGAAACATTTCTTTTCTTACACTTACCACAAACTGTCCGTATGTGTGGTTTTCTGCCAAGGTATTTGGAGGGCATTCCGTAAGCCTGACCTTGGCTGCAGTTCCCCGGTGTTGTCTAAATCCCACAACCCTACCTGATTCCTCTGTGTTTTGCCTCCCTCTGCTTCCCAGCTTTTGTTGTTAGCAGAGGGAAGATGAGAAGTCAGGGTGAAGGGATCCAACAAAAGGTAAGGCATTTGGAAGAATTTGTGGGAAGCTTTAGATCTAAAGCCATGCTAAGGGGAGGTGTTCGGCGATGATCGGGACGAGGACACCCAGGACCCACGTGTTCATTCTTTCGTGTGCCAGACAGCTCTTCAGCACACTCGGCTAGGGGCTGGCCAGGATAGATCTGATTCAAAACCAGGAACAGTAATAAGAGCTGCGGAGGCTTACTGAATACTTGCCCTGTGCTAAGGCACCGTCTAAGCACTTGACATGTATTAGCTCATTTATTTCTTCCAGCAACACTAGAGGTAGGTTCTGAAATTCGCTCAGGTTAGTCCACTCAGGAAACTGAAGCACAGAGATGTTAAGTAACTTGGTCACAGTCCCACAGCTAGTAAGTGGTGGTGCTGGCATTCAGAGCCAGGCGGTGGGCACTCTTATCAGTACACTGTACTGCTTTCTGGGAATCTAGCAAGGGAGGCTGTGTCCAGTATCACTGTGTCACCTAGGAACCCAAAAGGAGGTATTCCCAGGAGTCTAGCCAAGACACAGTGTCTTCCTTGATGGGACAGGAGGTTGGTTGAGTCTGGAAGAGGCAAAAAACCAGGCTGTATAGAAGAAGAGTCATCCCGGAATAGGTGCTTCTAGGAAGGAAGCAATCCTTAGTGTGGATTCTAGATCAGTGATCACAAACTTGGTTCTGCCACAGAATTAGCTGGAGAGCTTTCTTTTTTAAAAAAATTTCATATTGGGGCACCGGGGCACCTGGGTGGCACAGCTCTTCATTTCAGCTCAGGTCATGATCTCGGTGTGAGTTCGAGCCCCATGTCAGGCACTGTGCTCAGTGGGGAGTCTGCTTGAGATTCTCTCTCTCCCTCTGCCTCTGCCCTTGCTCACACTCTCTCTCTCAAATAAATAAATAAATCTTTAAAAAATGTTCATATTATTTTAATATTTCCTGGAATCACAGTTAATATGGACAGGCATCTCTGGCGTAGTCATGGGAACAGGCCCAGCTCCCCTGGAGGCGTGCACTTTGACTTCCGGAAAGCAGTCTGTGCTGCGCTGCGGTGGCTTGCCAGCGCTCGCGTTTGTCTCCCCGCGCTGCACGTGCTACCATCCTGAGCTGCTCTGGGCTGTGTGAATGTGTTAAGTGCAGTCCAGTTAAGAGACATACTGTATGCTGTTGTATAGATAATACTTTTAAGCATTTATTGCTCTAGTCACTGAAGGTCTTTCTAGAACTTTTCTTGCTATTCTAAGCATTGCAGTAAATCTCCTAAATAGCTGAAATATTTAACCTTGAAATGACTTCCTTAGGAAAATTGTAGAGGAGTGATGTCTAGGTCAAAATAGTACGCACATGTTGAAGGCTTTGAGTATGCATTTCACATAACCCTCCAGAACAGTTGGACACCTTCATTTACTCATCAATTTCCCTAAAATTTGCTGAATTTTATCCTTTTCTTTATAAACATCTTTGCCATTTCGATAGGTGAAAAATGGCATTCCTTAAAGGCCTTTCTTTGAATTCTGCTGAGATTGAACTTTAAAAAATTGCTTATTTCTTTTTAGTTAAATTACTAGTTCAAGTAATTTTAGATATCAGAACCTTAACTCAAAATCTGTTACCTGCCAATATGGGTTTTCCTATGATAAGAACAATTCTCAGAGCTAGAACAAACAATCCTAAAATTTGTATGGAACCACAGAAGATCCCAAATAGCCAAAGCAATCTTGAAAAAGAAAAGCGACGCTGGAGGCATCAGAATTCCAGACTTTAAGTTGTATTACAAAGCTGTAGTCATCAAGACGGTATGGTCCTGGCACAAAAACAGACACACAGATCAATGGAACAGAATAGAAAACCCAGAAATGAACCCACAGCTATGTGGTCAATTAATCTTTGACAAAGCAGGAAAGAATATCCAGTGGGAAAAAAGACAGTCTCTTCAACAAATGATGTTGGGAAAACGGGACAGTGACATGCAGAAGAATGAAACTGGACTGCTTTCTTACACCATACACAAATAAATTCAAAATGGATGAAAGACCTAAGTGTGAGACAGGAAACCATCAAAATCCTAGAGGAGAACATAGGCTGCAACCTTTTTGACCTTGGCAGTAGCAGCTTCTTACTAGACATGTCTCCCAAGGCAAGGGAGAGAAAAGCAAAAACTATCAGGATTTCATCAAGACGAAAAGTTTTGCATGGCAAAAGAAACAACCAACAAAACTAAAAGGCAACCTACAGAATGGGAGAAGTTATTTGCAAATTGACAGATCTGGTAAAGGGCTAGTATCCAAAATATATGAAGAACTCATACAACTCAACACCCAAAAACCAAATAATCCAGTTAAAAAATGGGTGGAAGACATGAACAGACATTTTTCCAAAGAAGACATCCAGATGGCCAACAGACTCTTGAAAATAAGAAAAAGATATTTTCATTTTTAATATAGGACTTTAAGAAGATAAGATGAACAAACTACAAAGGACATACAGGAGGCTTTAGATATTTAGTGTTCTGTCCCTCTTTTTAAAGAATAGTGAGTTTTAAACTAGGCCCAGCACCGTTATGTGTTTAGCATGGAATTTCCTAATATGGGCTGGACATAGTTTTGTACTGAATTGTCCATGCTGAGATGCCCCATACTTATTTATTACCATGTTCTTTGTTTTTGCTTAGGTGTTTATTCAGTGGGCAGTCTCTGAGGATGGTGCTGTTAACACTGGTGTTTGACAAGAGTTCATGCTAGTATGCTTTGCAATGTGTTGTGTGTACCCACGTGATGCTGTGGATCCATTTCTTGCGGAAGCCAAATGCTCTGCATGTTCCCTTTGCTCCCTGTGTTCTCTGTGATATGATCTGCTTTCTCTCATCTCTTTGAATAGGGCCAGGAGCTTGACTGCTGAGTAACTGAAGTCTTCCCCATACCATCACCTGAGGGAGTTCAACATTTTATTTCTCTTTTTGTTAGTTTGTGCAGAGAAAGACTTTTATCTTTCTAAAGGCATGGGGCTTGTTTTGGGAGAGAGAGCAAGCATGCACAAGAGTGGGGCGGGGAGGCGCAGAGGGAGAGAAAGAGACTTAAGCAGGCTCCACGCCCAGCATGGAGCCCAAAGTGGGGCTTGACCCCATGACCCTGAGATCATGACCTGAGCTGAAATCAAGAGTTGGATGCTTAACAGATTGAGCCACCCAGGTGCCCCCTAAAGGCATATTTGATTCTGTGGGATGGCTGGGCCCACCTGGGAGGTTCTTTTCCATGAGGCTTTGGCTGTGGTCATTTAGGCAGCTGTGTGCAGCTGGGATCTCAGCTGGGAGCATGTCTGGATCTGGACCGTCTCGCACCTCAGCTGGGGTGGCTGGAGTTGGTGGGGGCTGGCCGGGCCTGTAACAGGAGGGTTGGATTATTTAAATGGTGGCTTGAGGGCTCCAAGAGTAGCCAGCCAGATTTTCAGATCCTAACTATGCCATTCTCCTGCCTCTCAAAGCCGTTTCTGTGGAGGGAATGATCAGTGGTGTCATGGGAGTTGACAAAGATGAGCACTGGTTAAAGGTCACCAGTGGGATGATTGAGAGGTTGCTGGTAAGAAAAGTTTGAAAATGTGATTGTGTCTGGAGCTGGGTGGGGAAGGGCTGAGTCATTCCAAGTGTCCTGCTCTCTTCTTTCCTGGGTGAATTCCTCAGATGCTGGTGCTAATAACATACTCTTTTAAAAACATTTTATCAACAAGTCCCATTGGGAAACACTCCATCAGATACCCTTCCTCTGGTAGTTTTTAATGCATATTAGGTTACAAAAGACTGAAAAGTAGGCCCATAAGAACACCTGTTTAACTTTGTTTAATCAGCTTTCATGAAACTTATTTGACCATGGTCCTTTTTTCTTATTAATAAATTTTAGGGGCGCCTGGGTAGCGCAGTTAAGTGTCTGCCTTCGGCTCAGGGCGTGATCCTGGCGTTCCAGGATCGAGTTCCACATCGGGCTCCTCGCCTGGGAGCCTGCTTCTTCCTCTCCCACTCCCCCTGCTTGTGTTCCCTCTCTCGCTGGCTGTCTCTCTGTCACATAAATAAAATCTTTAAAAAAAATAAATTTTAACAGGGGTGCCTGGGTGGCTCAGGCAGTTAAGTATCTGCCTTTGGCTCAGGTCATGATCCTAGGGTGGAGAGCCTGCTTCTCCCTCTGCCACTCTCCCTGCTTGTGCGTGCGCTCTCTCTCGGTCAAACAAATAAATACAATCTAAAAAAAATAGCTTGTAACAAATTACACACACGAAGAGTTTTTATAACTTACAAAGTCTGGATCATACTCTATTCTATTTTGTACCGTGAAAAAGCAGTGTAGTATGTTGTCCAAAGAGTAAATCTTTATGCCTTCTTCTGCTAGGAAGAATCAAATATCAGTGTTATGTTTCTTAAAACTGAATGTAGGATCTCATGTTAGACCTGACTGACATTTCCAGCTTTCAAATGTTGGCAGTCTAGCTTTTAACGGGAGTGTAATTGCTTGGTGTCACTGCTGATGTGGTAGAAAATGTTAACTTGTAGGAACATGTGTTTAACTTTACAACAAATTCTGAACAATAGCCTTGCAGCATCGTACTCCTCACAGACAGGAAGAGGGAGGCAAAAGGAAGTGCCAGAGGGGAGCAGTGAAGGTTAGTTTATGTTTGTCTCCATTTTGATACCAGCAATACAAGTTTGTTACCAATTTCTGTTTCTGGGCCAGAGCCTCAAGCTCAAACTCAAAGTTTTGTGCTTTAACACGAAAACATTTGGGAGTAAGTAGGGATTCTTCATTTGGTTACAGAACCCCATGGCAACTTTTGTTTTGGCAAAGTGCTGCAAAAAATTGGTGATAAGATGTAATCATCATAAAATAAGAATTTTTTTATATGGCTAACATTGGAGCCTTGCTATCGGTCAGGCACTGTACGAATGACATTCAAGTGTAGTTTCTCATTTAATCCCTACAGTCACCTTTTGAGGTCACTATCATTGTTACCCACATTTTGCAGATGAGGAAAGTGTTAACTATCCACAGGTGGTGAAGGCCCAGACTGGTCTAGAGTCCTGCCCTTTTACACATTTCATACAGCTGTTATGATAAAGGGTTAAGTAATATTTATGTTTATGTATATTTTTGTATGTATATGTATATATGTATTATATGTATATACATATATACACACACAATATCTCAGAACACAGTCAGGTCTCCAACCATGAGAGATGAGCATGACTGAAATATTTTTGGCATTTAATCCCCTTATAGAATAATTTTTTACTACATGTGTGATTGATTGTCTAAATGGACTTGTGAATGTTCCCCCCCCAACAAATAATGAATTGCCATAAAATAGGTAACAGGAAAGAGGAATTAAAAATAAGGATTTAGCAACTTCAAAAATGGATTTAGGGGTCCTTGACTCATCACATTGCTTCTAGATGAAACTGTTGTCATAAAATTATTTTGATCCAAGAAGATCAATCTGAGGGGGACTTGGGGGTCCAGTTTTGGAAGGTGGTGTGATGTGCTGTGGGTGAAGCAGTGTTGGCCTGAATGGCTGTGCCCGTGAGTCTCGCCTATAGGTCTGCAACTGGCATTTTCTGGGGCACTCTCCTCATTCCAGTCCCCTGATTTAGGCCTCTGTTCTTTCACTTGATAAAGTTTTTCGGTTAGTGAACTATTTTAATGAGTATATTGCTTATCATCTTAAAAATCAAGTTCTATTTAAGATGTGTGTGCTAAAAAAAATGGAGCCTCAGAATAAAACAGGCCCTTCTGAAAACCGTTCGGTAACCCAGAGCCATTGAGAAATTAATACCTCAGAGAAACGATTAGAGTAACCAAAAAAAAAAAAAAAGGATATTTTGGTTTGTGTCACAGAAATTGTACACCTTTCACAGAGGGAATAGTAAGGCTAAAACAAATGAACAAAACCCTAATGGAAGTAAAATGAAAGTTATACGTGGCAAGGTATTGATATACCAGGCATTTATTTTATCCTGATTTTATATGTACCTATATCTATCATATATAAGAAAACTGTGTATTTATTTATTTAATTTTAAAGCTATGGGTCAGTATGACATTTAGTGGGTTGTGACCCACATTACAAAAATAAAAGGTCAGAATGCGTCATGCCTAGTAATGGTAAGTATGTGAAACTTGTTCTGCATGTTCATGGCACATAGGTTTACGGATGTACTAGATCACAGTGTAAAATGTACTCACTGGGTCATGGTAATTGATGGAAGGAGTACACTTAGTACATATTAAGATGCCTACTTGAGCTGTGCTTAGGTTGAATTGGTCAGAATTTTTAAGATTTTTTAAAATTTAAATTCAATTAGCCAACATATAGTATACAACATTATTTTCAGATGTAGTGTTCAATGATTCATCAGTTGCGTATAACACCCAGTGCTGAAATTTAATTTTTGAATTAGAGTTGTAAAAAACCCAAAACAATAATAACAAAAAACCATTTGAGTCATAGTCCTTTTAGTTTAGCCTAGGGTTCTAGAATGCAGCAGGTCGCTCAGTCATTTCGGTTTGCCTGGCGCCATCTTGTGGCCTTTGGGTCACAGTGCAGCATACTACCTTTAATAGAAAACTTGTAAATCCAGTTTCTGATGTCCTGACTGAACTGTACAAATGGTCAGAGCTTGAAGTTCATGAGATTCAACTTTAACTTCCATGTAACCTTGGCCACACACCTCTAACCCTAATCAATCAACTCTCAAGTACCTGCTATCTCCCAGTAGATTATCATGAGAGCGAAAACCAGTTAGTGTTTTCTCTCTTGAGGTTGGGTCACATACTGTTTTTTGTTTGTTTTTTTAAGGGACAGTACACTTGTAGATGGTATGGCCTTCAGTGGAGGAGTAGGAAATGTGAACTCCCTGCCAGTGGGTCAGCCTCCCTCATCCCTGTCTTTTCTTGTAGTTGCTCACTGTCCCCCGGTCCCCTCAGAGCTACCACCAGTGTTGGCGGTTTTAGCACTTATTAAATTGTGTTGCTCCTTTTGTATGCTTTCATTTGGGAGACTGTGGGCTTCTCGATGGGATTGTTTCATGTGTTCTTTTTTTTTTTTTTTTAAAGATTTTATTTATTTGACAGAGACACAGCGAGAGAGGGAACACAAGCCAGGGGGAGTGGGAGAGGGAGAAGCAGGCTTCCCGCAGCAGGGAGCCCGATGTGGGGCTCGATCCCAGAACCCTGGGATCATGACCTGAGCCGAAGGCAGACGCTTAATGACTGAGCCACCAGGCGCCCGTTTCATGTGTTCTTATCCACATCGCCAGCCAAGTACCTTGCACATGTGTAGGTCATATTTTCTGTATGAACAAATGCATGATTTAGGTGAATTTGGGTTTTGACTTGGCTTTCGATTTTGTTAATTTAAAAAATTGTAAGCTTAAGCCTTAGGAAGGTGGATCTTAAAAACATATTCTTAGGATTTTATCTAAGTGTATAACATTATGCCAAAATTGTGTTATGTTAATGGAATTGGTAAAAGCTGCTTTGCTATCTAAGACTAAATACATAGTAACTATGATAAACATTTTCTTTCCTTTTAAAAGCTAGGTACAAATTTAATTACAGGAGTGGGGAATGAGTCCTTGCATGAGATTCTGGAGACTAAAATCGCCAGAGGAGCAGTCTGCCACTATCATTGTGAAGTTCAGAACACCGGTAAGGCTTAGCTGGGAAATATTCCACAGAAGAGCAGAAATTTGAGGGAGATGCAGGGAATTATAGATGTCATCTATGTACCAGTGCCCTGAAAAGACACTGCCTAGTGTACTTCGTAGAAGCTTGAAGTTACCTCTTGGTGTATTATTTTGGAGAAGCTGCGGCTGTCAGCTTGGGCTGTTCTGCTATGCAGGCAGCTACTAAACCACACTGGCCTCCTTTCCTTAAGTACTTGGCAGCTGTCTCTAGAGAAGGGTCTCTTAACCTTACCACTATTGACATTTTGGGCCAGATAATTCTTTTTTATGGGGGCTGTCCCGTGCAAGGTAAGATGTGTAGCACCACCCCTGGCCTATACCTACTAGACACCAGTGGCACTCTCACAGTTGTGACAACCAAAAATATCTATCTTTAGACATTGCCATGTCCTCTGGGGCAAACTGTCTCCAGTTGAGAACCCCTGCTCTAGATTATGGTAGGTCAGCATGTTCTGGGAATAGGTTTCCTATAGCTGCATCCCAGTCAGGCCCAGGGCCTACCGTCTCCAGCAGGACATGGGACTCTCCTTTCTGAACACTACTTTTCCTGTCTTCATAAATGGCCACATTAGATCATTTTTAGGATATAATTTTGGATCTGTGGACTTTCAGAAGTAAGCTGTTTAAAGGGGTAGTTTATAAAAGACATTGAGAAGGAGTGCATTTAATGCTATTTTTTTCATAGGCTATTTACATTATCCAGTTAATATGAAAGTGGTGACTCAGGATGTATTGTCTTTATTTTTAGGTACCCCCCCAATTACTACAGTATCAGCACCTGCCTCAGTAATCAAATATTAAGCTCCTTGAGAGCAGAAATTTGTCTGGTTACTTGATAAATGCCAGGTATTTAAGAGTAGATGATGAAAAGTTGCTGAACACTGAATGAAACATTAATGACTAGCTTTTGGGAACAGACCTGAACATAACTGTCTTCCTTGTAAACATACCTAAATTGAACTGGAGGCTAGAAAACTATTAATGGAATGGAATGGAAATTATTAATCAAGAAGATACAGCCTGGGGAACCTGGGTAGCTCAGTCGTTAAATGTCTGCCTCTTGGTTTTGGCTCAGGTCGTGATCTCGGGGCCATGGGATCGAGCCCCACATCAGGCTCCGTCTTCAGCATGGAGTTGGCTTGAGACTACCCACCCCCTCCCCCGCTCTTTTTCTCTTTCTCAAATAGATAAATCTTAAAAAAAATGAAGAACTCAAAGAGTTGCTTTGAGGATTAAATGAAATAATGTACCTAATCTAACACAATGCTTGGCACATGACATGTATTACATAAATATTAGTTACTCTTGTTACTAGTTTGATTCAATCTGACATTTCTTACTTTGGAAAGATACAGAGTAACTGCCTGTCTTTTGGCATCAGTGTTTAACTTGAACTCTAAATACTTTAGGGAGTTTTATATTCTTCAAGAAATTACTTCTATAACACAATATGGTACTAAAATGGTGAACTTTATTGAGAACATTCAAGCATTGTAACCTGAGGAAGTATTTTTCAGTTGAGTTTATCGAAATACTTCAGTTTTCCAGCTGGATCTGGAATTATCTGTTAAAAAAAAGCAAATTATTCATTTTTAAAAAAAATGTTAATTTTTATTAAAGTATAATTGACATACAATATCCTACTAGTTTCAGGTGTACATCATAGATATTTTTATACACTATGAAATGATCCCTATAATAGGTCTAGTTCTCATCTGTCATCATACAAAGTTATTATGACATTGACAATAGTCCTTTTGCTATACTTTTCATCTCTGTGATTGATTTATTTTAGAACTGGAAGTTTGTACTTCTTAATCTCCCTTCATCTATTTTGCCCTTTCCCAACCCACCTCCCCTCTGGCAACCCCCAGTTTGTTTTTTATATTTAATACTGTTTGGTTTTTAGTTCATTTGTCTTGTTTTTTAGAATCCACATATAAGTGAAATCATATGGTATTTATCTTTCTCTACTTATTTCACTTAGCATAGCATCCACTAGGACCATCCATGTTGCTACAAATGGAAAGAGTTCATTCATTTTTATGGCTGAGTAATATTCCATTGTGTATATACACCACATTTTCTTTATCCGTTCATCTCTTCATGGACACTTGGGTTGCCTTCATATCTTGGCTATTATAAACAATGCTGCACTGAACATAGGGGTGCACATATCTCTTCAAATTGATGTTTGCAAATTATTTATTTTAAAAGCCAAAATACATCGGTAGTAGTAAGATATTAGTTGCCTTTCTCTTGACTAAAGAAGATAAAGATGATTTTTGTGTCCCAAATTATATCATATATATAGGAAAAACTGGATTTGTCCTACCTACTAATCTCACCTATCCCAAAAGGCAAATCTGTTAATAAATTAACATCTGTACTCAAGCATCCCAAAATTTACTTACAGCTCTTCTCTTGGCCACCAGGCTTTCATGACATCTTCAGGTTTGATCTAATTAAGTCAAACACATTAAGAGAGCATGGCTACAGATGTTAATGTATTTTTAAAGTTATCTGCTGATGAAATGTTGGTATGCCACAATAACCTGAAAGGCGGCAGTGTGTTCAAATGGATTTTTAAATTTTATTTATTTAAAAATAATTGACATACAAGATTTTGTTAGTTTTAGGTGTACATCATAGTGATTCAGTATTTATATACATTATGAAATGTCACCACAATAAGTCCAGTCACCAACTGTCACCATACGAAGTTGTTATAATATTATTGACTACATTCCCTGTGCTGTACTTTTTACCCCCATGACTTATTCATTTTATAACTGGAAGATTGTACCTCTTAAATCCCTTCATGTATTTGTCTACTGCCCTACCCCCAACCCCTTTGGCAGCCATCAGTTCTCTGTGAGTCTATTTCTGTTTTGTTTTGTGTTTATATACATACATATATATATATATGATATTTATATAAATATATGATATCATATGGTATTTGTCTTTCTCTGACTTATCTCACTTAGCATGATACCCTCTGGGTCTATCCATGTTTCCACAGATGGTAACATTTAATTCTTTTTATGGCTAAGTAGTAGTCCACTGTATGCTACATTTTCTTTATCCATTAAATGGATTTTTTTGGAGGTCCAGAATTCAACCTTTTAATCTCAAACTGCAAAGTAAAAAAATACTCAAATACAAGAAGTAGTATGTTCAACAACTATTTAGTGAAAGAACAAATACTCTGAAAGAAAAAAAAAACACTCCCTCCTTAACAGGATCACAGCCTTAGAACCCTACTATAGTTTTTTGAAATTTCTAATATGATTTGACCTCATATTGATATTATTTGATAGTTACAGGTAAAGTACATCTGTCCCCATATATAAAAAGTAACCTACTGTAATCAGTTTACGATAGTTCTATTTGCATTTTCTTCAGAATTTTTCTTCAGCATATAATAAATATTACATAATTTTTCAGGTATCACTTCAAGGAGTATTCCATCTTTGCCAATTTATAATCTCTTTGCATTGAAATTCAATTTGCAAATACTTATGGAATAATATGGCACTGTGTGCCAACAGTGTGCTGGGCAGTGGGGGGTACCAGGATAACTACACTCAAGTCCCTATCTTTGAGAAAAAGATGTGCATGTACACAAGTTTTCAACGCAATGCATAATATGATCACGTATGATGCAGGCTGTGCCTGAATGGAGGCTGAGATGGCATCAAGGAAGGCCTCAGGGTGGAGGTGGCATTTAAGTTGGTCTTGAAAGATGAGTAGAATTTAGGAAAGGGGGAAGATATTCCAGATTAAAGAATCGAGCAAAGGCATAAAGGTGTGAAAAAGCAGGGCTTATTTCAGGGAAAAGTGAGTCATGGGACTTGGTGGGAACACAGTGTGTGTGCGTGTGTGAATTGTAGGGAAGATGACCTGGGAGAAGTTGGTAGATACAATCAGTGCAAAGGCTTGAAAGCTGTGCCAAGTATCTGGATTTTGTCACGTGAGTACTGGACGGCTAAAAGGTCCTGGTTTGGAGAGTAATATGTGCTAAAGAGTCGAGAGAAGCTGAGGTCAGGGCAACAAATCAGGCCTGTGCAATATACGGGAGAGAAATGAGGCAGATCTGTTTTGAAACTCCTCCAAACTAGCTGCTGCCCTCACCACAGTCACCAAAGACTTCACATTTCCATTACTTCACTATATTCCCATTCTCCATGCCACATGACACTGGTGTCCCTACTCCCTCGCTCTGTCCCTGCTTCACAGGCCCTCCTGACTTTTTTTTTTTTAAGATTTTATTTATTTATTTGATAGAGAGACAGCCAGTGAGAGAGGGAACACAAGCAGGGGGAGTGGGAGAGGAAGAAGCAGGCTCCCAGGCGGAGGAGCCTGATGGGGCTCGATCCCATAACGCCGGGATCACGCCCTGAGCCGAAGGCAGACGCTTAACGACTGTGCCACCCAGGTGCCCCATCTCCTGACGTTTCTTGAACACACTAAGCTGATTCCTGGCCTCAGGATCTTGCCCTTGCTTTTCTTTCTGTACTGCTCTATGCTTGAGTTGCTCCCTCTCTTCAGTCACGTTTCAACTTAAATGTCATCTTAGAAGTCTTTCCTGACCACTTAATCCCCCACCCCAGGCGCTATCCCACCAACTCTCATCAACCTGTTTCTAAAAGCATTTGCCACAATCTAAAATTAGAATGTAACTCTGAGGGTAGGGACCTTGGCTGTGGTATTCACTAATAAATACTATCTGCCTATCGTAATAGTTTGACTAGTTGCCATATAGCAGGTGGTCAAGAAACGTTTGTTGAAAGAAAGCCCATAGAAACAGAGTAGAACTGTGGTTGTCAGGGACTGGGGGTGGGGGAAATGGGGAGATGCCAGTCAAAGGGTATAAGCCTTCAGTTTTAAGATGCATAAGTTCTGAGGATGTCATGTACAGCACAGTGACTATAGTTAATACTGTTTTGTGTATTTGAAATTTGCTAAAAGAGTAGATCTTAAGTGTTCTCACTGCACACAAAAGAATGTAACCGTGTGAGGTGATAGATTTGTTAGTTAATCAGATTGTGGTAATCATTTCACAATGTATACGTATGTCAAATTTTCACACTGTATAGTTTAAATATCTACAATTCTGTTTATCTATTTATACCTCAATAAAGCTGAGAACAAAAAAAGGAATGCCCAAACACAGTATGTGATTAGATATGTGAATTTTTTGGTGGGAGAATTCATGGTTTTTATCAGATTCTCAAAGGGGCTTGTGGCCCCTCCAAGAGCTAATCTAGTGGATAGTCAACATGTTTTCTGAAAAGTAAACAGCTCACCCCGTACCTAATCCGTACCTCTTGCAAGCTCTTGCTGATGTCTCAGTACAAGCATGTGATTGATGATGAGCTTACTCATCACTCACTATTGGGTTTTGCTACGGCTCCTGGGTAACATGCCCCCTACTACTTCAAAGACCCCTCCAGAAATGCCTTCGAAGGCTTCTCAGGCGATGCCTGCAACTTCTGATTCCTATTTCTATCTGGAAGCCTCAGTCAATAATTGTAAGCTAACCTAATGACTCATGTATAATTTAAAGTACCTAGTGCTCAAAGTACCTTTAATGCCTACCTTCATATCTATCTTTGAGATCCATCAGATCTATGTAGAGGTAAATAAATTTGTACTGTAACCTTAACTTTGACTCACAAAGGCAAAGCTGTTTTGCAAACTCATCAAAAACTGGTTCAAAATCAGTGAAACATTACTTTACCATCCCCAATCTGTTAGGTTACAGAGTGAATTTCTACCTCTCATTGTCTATGATTAATGGTACTTTTGTTGATTTGCTAAAGAAGAAAGTCTTAGGAATCTGTATTTTTCTTTTATCCTAAATAATTTTTCTCCAATGCTCTAGTAGTTGTCAATTTCCTAACTCCAGTTTGTATAGAACTGTTGATTTTTGGAAGATAAACATGTTATTTAAAAAAGGTTCAAGCAAGTTTCCAAACTGTATTTTGGCCAGAGACTACTTCAGGGATTGCCTATAAATTATATAGCCTCCCTAAATGAAAGGATATACCTATTTCAATCTTCCTTCAAATGATAAGGAGAGACTCATTAGCTTCAATGTTAATTAAGCCAGATTTTCTCAAAAGTTTATTATATACAGAAAGGTTTTACTTTTGACTATTTTCTTGGCCCACAATATAGGAAGAAATTCCATACATGATCCCTAAGACTTTATTCTATCAGGTCTCTACTGTTCCCTTTGGGTTCTTTTTTTTTTTTTTTTTTTTTTTTTTTTGGTGCTATATTTTTCTGGATAGTTGGCTTTAAAATTCACAGCATTAAGTCTCATATTCTGCTTTCTCCAGTTTCAGCTACTCTCTCTATGGTCCAAAGAATGCCTGTGCTCTTATGATTTCTGTCCAGTAATGTTTACTTCATTTATAAAATCAAGATAGTTCTATTACAAAGAAAGATTATTCTAAGATTGGCAGTATTTTGCCCCAGCTATCCCGTTGACAGAAAAATCAGTTTGACTTACTGTTTCACTACCAGGTTTCCAACCAGCAGGACAAACTGAAACGAACAAAAATTGGCAAAAAGACAGTTTAAAAACAGATTTCAGTTCTCTTCAGCAACTCTTGGTTTTTCTTTTTCCAAAATGAAACTGAAAAGAGCCTATAGCGATGAGAACACTTCTAGGCTGCTGAACACTTGACTACTGTTTGCCTGCCTGCTTGCACCAAAAATTCCAGCCATGGAGTTTATCAGCAGGCAGCTAGTCTATGTCCATTTTTGCCAATTATGTCTAGTTACATTTACAATGTAAGAAACCAAGTTGAGTGTGCCCCTAATAAAGTGGGAAGGTTTGGGAATCTGGTGAACTGACAAGTCGGGGCATGGCAAAATCTCTGAATTTACATAAACTTCCAGTATAAGCTTTCTTCTGTTTTCTGCAGTACTGTGTACTAATGCCACAGTTTGCTGTTTGTCAAATAAGAGTTCAAATTACTAGGAAAGTGGCATTTCCCCTTTATTTAGAATGCACCCTTACTCAGGCACCGAGTTACACTTTTGAAAGGAATATATAACGTATGTTCTATTTTTGCAAAATCTGACCTTTTCCATTTAGCTACTGCAAAAACTTGGAGGGAAATGATGAACTGATGGATTACTAGTGTGATACCAAACAGCTTTGAGGAAAAAAGCCAAGTCAAATAATGTAAAAATGCACAACCCCCCCCCGCATGACTAAATATTGCCAGACTGGCACATTTTAAGCTTACAGAAACATAATTTGAAAAATTATAGTAGCAGAAACTTCTCTCTGTGGACTGTGCAAATAATATTTTTGCATCTTATTCTATAAGTAGAATATATTAGTGACTTTTTTTAAAAGCACTTTAAGTAATAACTCGATCTGCTAAGATCAGGTAATAATTTGAAAATAATTAGAGGACTTTGGAACCATCCAAATTACTTTTTGACTAAGAAACCAAATTAATCATGCTATCATCTGTCAAATGAAAAAATCAAAAGGCTAAAATGCTTAGAAGGAAAGGGTACCTTCTCCATGTTTGTCAGTGTACTGGAATGCTTGAACCAAACGCAGTGTCTCATCCACTGATCTACCGACAGGAAGGTCATTCAGAGTAATCTGCCTTAGGATTCCTTTGTCATCAATAATGAAGAGACCCCTGTAAAACACAAGAGTGGTACAGGTGAGGTCATTTCATCTCCATTAAGACAAATATTAGTTAATCTGATCCCTGTGCCGTCCACACAGAAAGATGTTCTGCAGAACCAACAACACCCTACATACCTGCTTGACTGGTGTACACACACACGCAAATACATCCCCCTCCTCATACCCATGCTTATCTGCTGTATAATTTGGGATTATCATTGTCAAATGGTAGCTTAAAAATTTTGTTTTTGTCTATGCAATGTATTGTTGTATTTCTGTTTAAATCTTCATGAGTACTAGGTTTGGGATTTTAATGCACTGTTAATGAAATGATGAATCTATATAGCAAAGTTCCTCTGGGTAAAGGAGTGATCCATCTTTCTTACCACTGGCTGTTTAGAATATCTTTGCATTTCCTTTTTCAGAGGTGGAAAAGACAAGGTCTCCAATACAAGCAAAGTTACCTTTCCCTCTAAATCTGTGTATGTGTGATTCACTTTTTTGGCCTAGGGAATAACGGAGTAGTTTAACTTAAAAGACCCGCTAGTGAGATGGAATGGCATTGCAAGAGTTAAAGCAGACCAGAGGAAAACAAAAATTTCCAAAGGACTTTACTGTCTATTTCAGTCAATATGGATTTCAGCCCAATACTTGGTTTAGAAAAAGACCTCAGGGGGCGCCTGGGTGGCACAGCGGTTAAGCGTCTGCCTTCAGCTCAGGGCATGATCCCGGCGTTATGGGATCGAGCCCCACATCAGGCTCCTCTGCTATGAGCCTGCTTCTTCCTCTCCCACTCCCCCTGCTTGTGTTCCCTCTCTCGCTGGCTGTCTCTATCTCTGTCGAATAAATAAATAAAATCTTTTTAAAAAATTAAAAAAAAACCCCTCAGGCACTAGGGCTAATTGCTTACATACATGTATTATAAATAACAATGAGATCTATTTTTAACAGAAATACATGGATTTATCTATTACACGAAATTTTATTTTATAATCATAGTAAACATTACTAAAATGTTCCTGCTTATCATACAGTATATTTTTTTAATGAGCACCATGATGTCTGAACTAACCAGAGCTCACTCTCCTTGGACTACATCAATTTGGCAAAACTCTGGCAAAACTGTTAACTATTATTCATATGGGTGTTCTTTCATGTAGCTACTTTTACAGTAGAAAACGGTTGTCAAAAGTGATGAAGTCTGTTTTGAAGTAAGTGAGCCTAATATGAAATTTTGAACTTACTTTGGTAACATATATCATACCAACACACGCCACACAAAAACAAATCTGCCTTGGGTGCCTGGGTGGCTCAGTCGGTTAAGCAGCCGACTCTTGATTTCAGCTCAGGTCATGATCTCAGGGTTACTTGGTTTTACTTGGTTAATGTTCAAATAATTCCAAATTTTAAAACAGCTTCAGTCTTTATAGTGGCATATTTACTCTTTGAGAATTAACTTAGTCATAAACTCTATGAAAGGAGAAAACATTAAAGACTTGGCAAATACAAAAAAAAGAAACTATTGATAGTGACACATGATACAATACGAATGAACCTTGAAAACATTATGCTAAGTGAAAGAGGCTGGTCATAAAAAAGCACATACTGTAGCATTCCATTTACATGAAATGTCCAGAATAGGCCACCAGAGAGACATAAAGTAGGTAAGTGGTTGCCCAGGGCCAGGGGAGGGGGATTGGGGGAAAGGGAGAGTAACTGCTAATGGGTATGGGGTTTCTTTTTAGAATAATGAAAATGTTCTAAAATTGATTGTGGTGATGGTTGCACAATTCTCTGGTTATACTAGAAGCCACTGAATTGTATGCTTTAAATGGGTGAGGTGTATGTGAGTTCTATGTCAATAAAGTTGTTATTAAAAAACATAGGATTATAAAATACTGGCACCTTCACATAAAACATTTTAAAAAAGAAACTATTAGCACTGCAAAGCAAATTGACAATAAAATTACAACTCTTTTAAGCTCAAGTTGTCCTTTTATCAAAGACTTCTAGTGGTACTTCCTTAATTTGTCCCACTCCCCAAGGCACAAGTTTGCTAAATACTAGGATACTTATATTTAGAAAAGCCATTACTGGAGTCATTTTAGAAAAGAGGAGAAAGAAATAGGCAAGGAGTTTGGGTACCTGGGTTCAAGTGTGGGCTCTGCTATTAACTGATTACATAACTTTGGCTAAATTCATGGAGTCCTATGAATCTGTTTATCTCTAAAATGACAGGGTTGGTCAAAGACCTCTAAATTTTCCAGCTTTAACAGACTAGGATACTCACATAATTTAAGTAGGGCACTCACCAATTATTTTAAACAGTATCTACAACATTTTTGCAAATAGAGCAAATAATTCTTCTTGATCAAACCTTGTAACTTCTAACTTCATTTCAGGGAGGATTACAAATATATTTGGATTTGTCATAATATAAAATCACTGAAAGGTACCTAAGAGTATGGCCTGAGTCCTCCAGATATACGCCATAGTCCTTGGAGATTTGATGGGTCAAATCTGAAAGAAGTGGAATCCTTATTGGCCCGAGTCCTCCTTGTCTGCGAGGTGTATTAATCCTTTAACAAAAGGATACCACTCAGATTGAAGTAAATGTATGTATCCAAACAGCACTGTTTGTCTCCATCACACACGTATGAATGAACACACAACATACACATTCTTTCTCTAACAAAAACAGGCTAATATACATTCTATTTTTTGCCTTTACTCTGTACTTAATATGCTCATTTCCTTTAAACAATAAATATGGAGATACATATCACATTTTTAAAGTATTGACATACACGGTATTTTACCAATCTTTATTGCTAGACATTTAAATTATTTCCATTTTTCTTTTGCTTTTATCAACACTGCTGGAAACATCTATGTATTCTTAACTTTGCACACTTATTTAATTCCTAGAAGATGAATTGATGGATCAAAGGTTATACACTGTCATAACAATAACCTCAGAATTGTGATCACAAGACAAAGCCTCGAGAGAGAGAGAATACAAATGGATGATATTTTAATATTTTGAGACAAAGGAATGCAAAGTCCACTTGAAGCAGGGAAGGAAGTTAGTTATAATCTCAGACATATCAGTCTTTAGATTTAAGCATTCTTTTACTTGAAACCAGAGAATGTGGGTGTCCCAATGGGAGGGCACTGACAGAGCAGCTAGCAAACAGGGAAATACTGCTCCAGATGTCTGCAGCCCCAGTTCTGACATCCAAGTAGAAATCTCTGGTTGATATGAAACTTATCCAGCTCAGAATGCATCCCCCCAAAATCCTTGAGAAGCCAATCCCAAATTATTTGGGAGGATATAACTTTTTCCTTAGTGGATTTATGTTGTAATCCAACAAAGATTTAGAATTACTATAGAAATGATGAAGCAAATGAAACCCATCATTTTCACTTTGTGATTCCAATTTAAAATGTATAATGTGAAATTTTATTCAGTTTATAAATAGTAAAGAAACATTTTTAAAGGACTTAAGGCATACCATATTTGTCTGTTAGATTTGCAAGAATTACTTAAGTTCTTGGAAGTTTTATCTGAAAATTGAGATACTTAAAGGAAATCAAATAAATATACAACTGCATTTAAAAATACTTGAGAGAATTAATTACTTAAGAGAATATAAATTAAATTGTAGCTCATGCAGTTAAAATTTTAGTTATACAAATGTCTATATATAATTGGATAAAAAGTTGTTTTGAATTTGTTACTTTAATGAAATGAATATTAACTTTTAAAACAAAGATAATTGTGAACCATCTTTATTGTGCATAAAATCTTGTGCACAGAATTGTGGACATGAAAAATTCACATCAACATACCCACTTCAGATTTTAAAATATACTGCCTAACTGCTCTCCAGAAATGCTCAACCAGCTGTATGTGTGAGAGGACCATTTCTTCACACCTCTGTCACCACTGGATGAAATTTTTCACTATTTGAAATCTTGGTTACTCAGGGAAAAAATGGCATCTCTTGTCATTTTAATTTGCACTTCTTTACAATTAATCAGGTGAAACATCTTTTCATGTTTAATGAGTTAAAAAACGTATTTAAAGGGGCGCCTGGGTGGCACAGCGGTTAAGCGTCTGCCTTCAGCTCAGGGCGTGATCCCTGCGTTGTGGGATCGAGCCCCACGTCAGGCTCCTCTGCTGTGAGCCTGCTTCTTCCTCTCCCACTCCCCCTGCTTGTGTTCCCTCTCTCGCTGGCTGTCTCTATCTCTGTCAAATAAATAAATAAAATCTTTAAAAAAAAAGTATTTAAAAATTAAGAAAATCAATGCTTCTTGAAAAATACTTATAAAAGCTATTTTGAGTTTGACTTAATACTAGACAACTATGTAACAGAGAAATGGAATTTTAAAGAATTTTTCCTCTCCAGATCAAGGCTACCCAATTTATCATAATAAAGTAATCATGCAACTCAATGGTGTTTGCTATAGATATAATGTCTTTTGCACTGAGCTTTTTTTCCAGTTTGGAAATGTCCTATAAAATCCTTGAGCATTTTTACCGTAACTTCATTGAACTGGTAGCTCTGAGATATCTCTATTCCCAAACTGTCTGATAACTATATTCCATGGCGCCAGGCTGGCTCAGTCGGTACAGCATGCAAGTCTTAATCTCAGGGTCATGAGTTCAAGCCCCACACTGAGTGTGAAGCCTATTTAAAATAAAATTTAAAAAAAAACCCTATATTCCTATCACATTGAGAGTTGTCTGCCTATAATTGAAAAGTAAATGCATTCTTTTTCCTACAAATCTAAGAGTAAGATACTGACCAGGCCAAGTGGGTAAACTGTGAATCAACAGAGCATGCTACCACTTCAGCGTTTATAGACCTGAATTCTTCAATCCTATCACCAAAGGCGATGATTTCAGTTGGACACACGAAAGTGCTGAAAGTTTAAAAAAAATTTTCAGTATTCTCAAAATATGCATATACTTAAAGTTTCAAATGACTTAGTTTTTACAAACATCTTTAGTATATAAAAATACATATTAAGAACAATTTTACATATGAACATTGTCACAATGCAGTTATCTAAAAGATTATTTGATCAAATATCATTTAATTAAAAATGTAATATTACAGAGTTCCCAGTTACATCTCAATAAATGTTATTTTTATAACTTAATGGATCCGTGGTCAACCAATGTTCCTTTCTCTGTTACGGCAGCACGTCGTCCTATTTCATTAGCTTTTATTTAACAATGCTTTATATTTATATAGTGCTTTACAGTTTTCAAAGGATCTATACAAATTTTCCATCATTCCACTATTTTTTTTATATTCCTATTCCACCCCTATGAGATACATGCACTGATCTTTATTTCAGAGATGAGAAAATGCTCTTCCATCCCTCTCCCTTTCTTGATAAGGTCCTCTTCTACCTTGTCTCCCAGTCCTGTTGTCAGAAGAGCATGTTTAGAGAATATTACCTTAGGGTAGTATTTTCTGAACCATGGTATGGACTCCTTAAGCTAGTTTATGGAATTCTAAACTAACACTTTAAACAAGTGGAATAGAAAATACAAGAATACTTTATATACAAGAAGGGTAAGTCATGAAACATATACATACATACACATGCATATCTATGGGTGTGTGTGTTCAGGAGTGATACTAAAAATATTGAAGAACCTTAACTCAAAGTTGGCTTTAGCTCTGGAGGTTTCTGAAAGGGACGAGGTGGGAGGGGCAACTTGGGGAGGATGTCGGGAAAGTGGCTATTTACCATTTGGTATGGAAGTGTTTCAGGATTTTAATGAGCATGGCTGTACTCGTGCTTACAGACTGAGTGTCACCCTGTGTGTATATGTAAGTGTATTGGGTGGCAATGAAAAATGGATTTTGTATTGTGTACAGGTCATGGTCAAGAAAGTCAGAAGAACACAGACTTAGGGGACAAATTCCTACTGCAGCCCAATACAGGCTTTTCAAAGGTTTCGGTTGTTCAAATGTAGAACTGCCACGCGCAGGCAGACAGATCTAATCTAGATTATATCCCGGGAAACCGGGGCTATGCTATGTATTTTTAATATTTTCCCAAAGGTAGGAATGGTCAGCCCCTGCCTGCCTTCCTATTATTCCAACAAATGCTACCTAGAGACTTATTTATCCAACTTCTTAGTGAAGACAGAGAAAAAGTTCTGGCAGAAAACTAAAGGGTTACGTTTTTGACTTTCCTACTTACAGACTGTGGCATATGCCTCGGAATTTTTCCTTTCTAACCAGGTCCAATCTGGCATCACATGGAAACAGAAAGAAGCGATCTTAGCTTCTTGCCCCAGGAGGCCACTGGTGACATCATGCTTTAGATATGTCTTATTCATTATGGAGTTTTAAGTAACACTGGGAGAAACAGGATATTTGTCTGCTATATTAGACTAATTTCAAAACTTACGTTTAGCGTCCTATATATTTAACAGATGTGTTAACTTTTTGGTTTTATAATAACATGAATTTAGAAGGCCTATCATTTTTATATATTAAAATTTGTACTTCCGGTTTCTATTAGAAATTAAGTTATAGCATACATTTTAGCTAGTCAGGCCACAGTGCAAGTTGATTAAAAAGAAGGAAGTTCTCACTAATTTAAAAGATTATGTATTATCCACATTTATGACTTGGTTTAGTCTCAATGAACTAATTTTTCTGAGGATTTTTCCTGTTTGGATTAGAGTAGGGGGTCAGCAAACTTCAGTCCACAGGCCAAATCCAGCCTATCTTATTTTTTTGTAAATAAACTTTCAATAGAAAACAATACTCATTCATTTGTGTACAGTGTATGGCTGTTTTGTGCTACACTGGCAAAGTTGAGTAGTTGCAACAGAGATCGCAAGGCAAAAAATATTTACTATGTGGCCCTGTACAGAAGAAGTTTGCTGACCTCTGGCCTAGAGACAATCTAGAGAGATGAGTTTAAGTATATCCTCCCTGCCAGTTTAAGGTTTTATTTACACAGTTCTAGGTTAGTCCTAATGGAAAAAAGACTATAATATACAGTGGCAAAGACAGAAGAAACTTCTCTTTTTTATAACCTAAAAACATATTCAAATAGAAAAAAGATAAAAGTCAGGATAAGGCTCTTTTTGTTACCTTTTCACTTTCATGGAATTTGCAAAACACTCCAGATAAAACTATATTCTTGATAAGAGTAAAGCTGCAAGAGTATTTATTTGAGTCAACTTTTTATCTAAACTGCTCACTGTCAGAGTTAAAGAGAAAATTCCCCCCAGTAACCATAATTTATATTAATGGCATTATTTCTTAAGCATATGCAGTATTTTCAGGAAAATGTTCAAACCACAAGAAAGCAATAGATGCAGCAAAGAATAAAAATGATAAAAACATAGTTAAATGGCATCATCATTGTAAAGGGCTAATTTTCTTGTTAATAGAGATACATTAAACAGATTTGTGGCATAAGTCTTACTATTAAGTGCTTTCTAAAATATCTATTTTATTGCCTTAGTAGGTATAGCTTAATATAATTGTAGCTTTCCTTTCTTTGACGATTACATTATAACACAATCATGTAGATTTAAGTATGAAGTATTGGGGTCAATGGGTTTTGGTTCTGAAATACATGGTGGATGTTACCTTCTTGAAAAAATTCATCTCAGCTTACCTTTTAAGAACGAAGAGCTAACTAAAATAATTCATACTAGATGTTCTTAAATAATGATTGATAATGACTGATGTTTTATGACCTGTACATGTATTACTTACAAATCAAGTGGGTAGAAGAAAAAAACCAGGTATTTCCCACGATAATCAGTCAACTTGAGCTCCTTGAATTCTCCATTTATCACAGCTGTTCCTTCCCAATAAGGCGCTGGCTTGGAAACTAAGAAAGAGAAATATATGATGTTCTACAACACTGAGAAAATTGGTGGGATGACAGAAAGACATCTTTAGGAAATCACTAAAAATTAAGGATTCTAAACCTTTGGATCTCTTTGGCAGTCTGGTGAAATTATGGACTTTTTCTACGGATAGTGTTATTGAATGCATAAAACAAAATATATAAAATTACAAATGAAGCCAAGTATGGTGAAATGTATTTATCAAAATAATAGAAAACAAACTGGTGATATAGTAATACATATACCCTTTTTATTAACACTTTCAAACTGCAAGCCTGGGTTGCTGAGTTGAGCAGCTGACTGTTGACTATTGATTTCGGCTCAGGTCATGATCTCTGGGCTTGAGGGAGAGAAATGGAGCACTGGGTGGAGCCCCCCCCCCAACTCATACTTCACCCTCAGCACGGAGTCTGCTTGTCTCCCTCTGACCCTTCTTTGGCTCGCTGGGCAAGCACGTGAGCATGTGTGCACTCTCTCTCAAATAAATAAAATTTTTTAAAACTGCAAGATCTAGCAGTGGTCTAATAACTGTTCAAGACAGTGATGAGTGTAAATTTTGTTGCAGAATACCTGCAATTATGTGGCATAAAAATATCTGTGATTCTCCTGGCAACAGGTACAAGTAAGTACTGTTGAACCTAGTGTGATTTGTTGCTGATGTTCATAATGGAAGGAAATTCTAAATTTCAGTTGTAGGTTAGTGAAAACGAAGACTTTGTTTTTCTATGCATGCTCACAGACCCCCTACATTCCATCCCTGCAGTAAAGCCTACTGGATACTTCACTATAGCCCCTCCAAGTTAATCAACTTCCTATAGTTCAAATAATTAGATTTTCCTTTTTCTAATGGCAGTCTTCTAGATGTACTCATTTAAATGTTTGTCCAGTTTCTCACATACACACAGAAGACCTGCTGTCACACTCAAGGAGTAGGAAATCTGCAAATGTCAGGTGAGAAGTTTAAAATCCCAGACCATGGGATTATTTTCCCAGAGGGCTCCGAAAGAGGAGACCCCCCTGAACGGGTTTCAAGTGACCTGATGGAAACTGAATGGCTGATGCTGCTCTCTTGTAAGGGCATGCTGTAATTCCAGCCAACACACTTTCATAATAACGTACCTTGATCTTCACTTAACACATTCACATGGCACTTAAACTTTCAGAATCATTACATACATTGAAGTCAATACTTGATTTCAAGTTTGACTAAGGTTCCTAGAAAGTAAGGCTTAAAATAGCTAGAATTTTTGATCACTCCGAAAATAAAGACAAACTTAAGATGAATTTCTCTATGAAGTTAATATATAACGCATGATTATTTATCTTGAGCCAGCAGCCTACCTCATATAAATATCCTGATCTAACTAGGTAAAGGCCATGAGTGAGAATTGGATAGAAGGGAACTGAACTGTATATGCTTTATACACATTACTGAAATGCTACTCAAGTGTGAGGTATAATTGTAATGATGTTACAATGACACTCCTTAATGATTTTAGCATGTAGGGAAAATCAAATCTGAAAAATAATTTTTTTGTGAAAATTGTGATTTTGGAAATTTGGAGTTTTTGACTTAACTGCAGTGTTCTAACAGTTTTTTGATGGAGTCTTTAGGGTTTTCCATATATAGTATCATGTCATCTGCAACTAGTGGAAGTGTTGTTCAAAGAAAAAAACTCACCCATTTATAAGGCAAAAAGACTGCAACTACTTTATTAAGATCTATAAATGGAATTCCCAAAGCAACCCCTTGCATCTGCTAAAAAAATAACAATTGTCCCAGATAGAAACAGCAGAGTTAACAAAGATTCTGGCAAATGAAGAGCAGTAAAGAATGTTTAAATCCCTTCTTCCCATTATCTGCCCCCCATCAATTTAACTACTGTTAACATTTTGATGACTTTCCTTCCATTTTTTTTTAAACACACAAATTTGGATCATGTTGCACCCATTTTTAAAAAGGGAACAGTAATGAGAACTGAATAATATATGGAACAGTTAAATCGCTGTATTGTACACCTGAAACTAATATAACACTGTATGTTAACCACATTGGAATTAAAATTGATAAAGGAGGGGAAGAGTAAATCATGAACAGTTTTTCATGTTACTAAAATTTATTTAAAATTTAATGGCTCTATAATATTCCATTTTATGAATAAAAGTCCTCGTATCTTTAATTCTAGATAAGCCTACATGTGATACAGAAATGTAGCAGATATCTAAATTTTGAAAAGGTTTGCTGGTAAAGGGAAATCTATTATTATTTTTTTGCTTTCACGAGCAGACTTGGATGGGATTTGTTTCTTATGGGAAATTTATGTCATGCCATTAAAAACTGGCTGCCATATTTCAAAATATCTTCCCAAGCCAAGTAAAAGCAACAGGACTTGGAAATATTCTGATTTTAAAAGTGCAAGACTGGCTCTTTAAAAACAAAAATCCCAAAGTAACTTCCAGTTAACTTTCAGAAGGAAACAACTGCAAATGTATAAGGAGGCGCAACAGTTTTTCTCATTTCTCTCTCCCACTCCATCCTAAATTGTAACAACATCCCCTGTAACACTGGGGATTCATAATTGTGAAACACTACTTTTGTTACTGAATACAGGCATGGAACATGCTGTAACTGAACCAAATACGTAACTACAGAATGCCAAATAAATGATCCGTAGGAAAAGCTATAGATAACCTTCATCCTTTAGCCCCTGGCCACTTCTTTTTGGCCAATCTTAATATCCAGATGCAGTAGGCCTCAACTTTCTCAGTATCCAGTCTGACGTGTCCTTCCTGAAAGTGGCCATTAGCTGTGTACACTGGACGGAAATGCAAATAACTGAAAGCCAAATTGGCAGGCACACATTTGCCACAAGGTTTATCATCAACCCAAATGCATTACTTCCAACCACTTTTCCCCATTTTCCTACAAGGAGGCTCCCAAGTACACCCTGTAACAAGTTCTTCATTTTTGAGAAACACAAAGAATACCCATTAAGTATACAGGTTTTGGGGAAGGTGGCTTTTACTAGTGTTTTTAAGATGCAACAACAAAAAAAGAAAGAAAAACCAAAGGTTTGCCCTCCTGAGCATTTTGGTTAGCCACTTTTCTGTTTAATTCAACTTTCTGTGAACCATGATTTAACTTTTCAATGTATTCTTCCCTGAAATAGTATTTGAAAATAGACGGGGTGTGCTGCAGGCACGTTTTGATGTTTGAGGAAGTGTTTCAGTTTGCACAACATCCTGATGCCTACAAACTCGAGGCCGGGGCCACCCTCTTTCCCTTATCTGCGGCTTTGGGGTAACCACTACTTCTTCCAAAATCTGATTCGTAGAACCCATCCCTTTCTTCACAGCTGGAACCCCTCTCCATCCCCCTACCCCCGCCTCCCAGGCAGGCCCGCCCAGGGACCTAAGGCCGCCCAAAGGGGTGCCGCCCCAGCCAGGCCCCCGGGTACTAGCAGGGTACACGTGTCTCCGGCCCTCTCCACCTCCCGCCTCCCTCTGCCATCCCCCCCCTTGGCGGGGCACCACCTACTCTTGGCTTTGCTGAGGTGCAGGGAGTGGTCGGCGACCGAAATGCGGGAAGCCTCCCCTGGGTACACTTGTCCACCCGCGTAGAAGTGGCACTCCTCTTCGCGGGTTCGGGGCCTTTCTTCTGCCTCCCAGCCTCGCAGAGCTCCGGCTGGCAGCAAGAAGAGCAGCAGCGGCAGCAGCAGCAGCCTTCGGCTCCGGCCAGAGGCCGGAGACGTCGCAGCTAGCGGCTGCAGCGGCGCCTCCATGACCACACGAGTGCAAACACACGTCCCTTGGCGCGAGCGCGACTTCTCCCGCCGTCAGGGAGCTACAACCGCGCGCCCGATACCCGCGTGAGCAGGGGCGCGGCCTCGCAAGACCTGCTCCCGCCTCCCCCCCGCCCCGGCCCCCTGCTCCCCCCGCCTCCCCCCGCCACGTGGGCTGCAGCCCCGCCTGCTCGCCCCAGCCTGAGTTTGCGCCTGCGCCCTGGCCGGGTCAGGGTGGGGGAGTTCAGCCCAACTCTCTGAACCCAAGCCGCCGACCCCCGGCATCGCTCGAGTGGCCCGAAGAGCCCCCACCCTCCATACAGTTTTAGATAGCCTTCCACGCCTATCTCTTCCACAAAGTCTCACCGCCGCACACCACCCTCAAAGTGAAACTAACTTCTCTGCCTTTGAATGGCTTGAATTTTGTACTTCTCACCAGTTACTCGGTTTTTCCTTCAAGCGATGTGTGGAAAGTGCCAGGACTACTTGCTCAAGCTGCAGCCCTTTTAAGTCCCCGGAAAACTTGGAGAAGAAGGGTCTAGCCATTTACTTTTCTCAAGCAGGCAAGAGCAAACGGGCAGTTTGGTGACTTAAGCCTGTCTCAAAGGTTTTTTTTTTTTCTTTAACTTAAAACTTGAAAAGTTACCAGAAAACCAGACTTCCTCCCAACACAGCGTTGTTCCATCTTCTGGTAATTACCCCCATCACATTACAGGAGCCTTTGGCAGCCCTTATGCTCCCCAGGATCCCTTCTAGCTTCCTGTGAAGCTCGTCTTCTTTCTGGATCCCGCAGAAGTCATCCTGTTTCCTCCATTAGACTGTCAGCAACCTGGGGTTGAAATCGCTGCGTAATAATTCTGTGTTTCCCAAGGCACCTGGCACTCTGTGAGCATTTGTTATCCTAAGAACTTGATTTTCTAAATGACACCTAATGTTCCCAATAGCCTGTCTCAGCTTCCAGTTGCTTTCACGTATTATATCCTTGCTCCTCGTGACAACCCTTTGAAGCAGATAGGAAAACTGATTTTTTTCCAAACTCAACACTTACCCCAGTCCAACCTATTATATAACTTGGAAGAGTTTGGTGGGAATAGGGCTGAAGGTCCCTGGTACCCTTCCCCCTCTTTTGCTCCCTCAGGCCCCCAGCTCCCCCCCTCGCCCCGTGAGTATTAGCGCCTGCGCTCTGGGGCCCGATGGAGAGGCCCTGGGTTTCCTAGCCTCAGAAATACGGCTTTGTGGCGTGCACCGTGTCCCGCCCACCCTCAGCATTGTTTCAGACACTGCTCGTCCTTGCAGGCCCATCTCTTCTACAAAGCTTCGCTAGAGATGGCCTCCGGCACTTGCTGGTGACTGGTCTTCTGCCCTCAGCCCTGTTTTAGATCCTCTCACCCTTTGGTGCGCACCTCTTCCCCGACGCCTCGCTACTGTGTGCCATCCTGCCTCCCCACCAAAAGCTCAAACAAACAGGTCTGCCGTAGAATGGCTTGCATTTTATACCTTTAACATTTACTCTCCTTTTCCTTGCAGTGAGCAGCCATGACTCCCCTCTCCCGTTGTATCCCTTTTAAGTCCTGGGAAAACTTGAAGAAAGGTCTAACCTGAAAAGCAATATCTGGAGACCATTTATTCTCTTCCAGTGAGAAAGGACTCTTCCTGTAGGAAAGTCAGTTTGGTGACTTAAGACTGCCTCAAGGTGTGTATAATTTTTCAAAATTAAGACTTGATAAGTTCCCAGAGAACCCTTTCTCCCAGCACAGTGTTGTTCCATCTTCTGACAATCCCTTCACTCACCCATTTGCTAGGTTGGCAGGTGAGAACTAGGGGGAGAGATAAAACACATACCAGAAAGACAGGGGCACAGGCAGTGCTTATGTCCTGTCCCCATCCTTTCTGTCTTCCCCTGAGATCTTGTCATTTTTCTGAATTCTTCAGAAGCCATCCTAACCGTTTGTCTTTCTTCTATTAGACCACTCCCTGGGGTTTGAAATCGGTTTGTAGTTCATCTCTGTTTCCCAAGGCACGTGGCCCTCCGTGAGCGTTTGCTATCGTAAACGCTTGATTTTCTAAAAGACACCTAATGTTCCCAGTAGCCTGTCTTAGCTTCCAGTTGCTTTCACAAATTATATCCTTCCTCCTTGTGACAGTCCTTCGAGGCGATAGGAAACCTGCCCTTTCAGACTCCTCTCTCACCCCAGTCCTGCCCATTTTATGCTCTGATTTTTGTTTCCTCACACCTCTTTCCTGTGGGCAGAGGAGGAAAATATGAAGCTACCTCCCTTTTCTTAGGTGGGGGGAAGCTTGTCCTTACCCATAACATTGTCTGACACCTCTTCACTTTCAGGGGGCCCGTAGGTAGGAGTCCTCTGACGAGGTTGCTCTCGTTGTTCCCATTCTTCTCCTTCCCTGGCCTCATGTTCCACATGGAAGGGGAGTGGGATCCGAGAGGCTCGGGACTGAGCCCCAGGGATTCGGCTCAGGCCTATGCCCCGAGGTCGGCTTCGGTGATCCATGCTGACCGCTGGACAAACAGCCACCAAGCCTCAGTGAATTTTAGGCCCTAGGCTGGGCCTCTAAGTTTGAGAACTGGGAAAGGAAGCTTGAGGAGAGTGTTATTTCCTGACACCTCTGTTCTAGGCTGAGCTGAGGTGCCCCAGTTGGCAGTAGGGGCTGCCCACCAAGTGGGCCCAGTGACCCTCCTGCCCACTGGAGAGAGTGGCCAGGTCAGCCAGCTCTCAGGCACAAACTGTGCTCCCCTTAGCTCCACTGGAACCTCTTGGCAGCTGACATTCTGGGTGGCAGTTGTTCTGAATCCTTCCGTCCAATGATATCTCCTGAGCTCCTGCCTCTTGTAGGCAGACATTGTGCTGTCACAATGGCAGTCACAAGGGAGCTGGAGGTGGGGGCCCCGCCCCCAGGGCACTGGCCATCCAGCTGGAGTCAGCTGCCTATGTTAATGATACAAATTAATCAGGCACAGAGGGGGTGGTTTTATATATACAATGCATCTCAGAAATACCTGGGGAGCTTAAAAACATTCAAGTGTACCAACCAAGCCCTAGAAATGATTATTTAAGAGGTCCTTTGGAGGGGGGTCCCAGGAAGCTATGGTTTCATAAATGGTGTGTCTGGTTAAGAACCACTGTTGATGGAGCGTAAGAGCACAGATTGTGGAGACAGCCATGTCTAGGTTCCAGTCTGAACTCTGCCACCTATTGGCCTTGTGGCCTTAGGAAATCATATTTAACCTCTCTGAGCCTGAGTTGTACCTGTGGATGGGAGGCATTAATACCTTCCCCATGTCGTGAAACTGGTATGATATGAATTTCATGATATAAATGTAAAACCTAGATTGGAATGTGGGCCGGACTTAGGACTCACTTCTGATGCATATGACAGGAGAAATGCTTTGTGACTTTAGAAGCTTGGTCATAGAAAGGATAGTTTCTGCCCATTACTCATTCTGGGGGAAGACCTTCTGTCCAAACTTTTTTTGAGAGAAAATTCATAAAACATGTAATTTAAAATTTTAAAATGTATAATTCAGTGGCTGTTAGCATAGTCATCATGTTGTGGTCACCACTATTTAATTCTAGAACATTTCCATCACCCCCCAAAAGAAACTTCATGCTCTTAGCCGTCAATTTGTCATTTCCCTCTAGCCCCTGGAAATGACTAATCTTCTTCCTTTCTTTATAGTTTGCCCATTCTGGACATTTCATATTCATATAAATGGAATTTTACAATGTGTGTCCCTTTGTGTCTGGTTTCTCTCACTTACGTATAATGCTTTCAAGTCTCATCTGTGTTGTAGCATATACTGGAACTTTATTCTTTTTTTTATTGGGTAAAATATACAGACCATAATACCATTTTAACCATTTTTTAAGCGTATAGTTCAGTGACATTAAGTTCGTTCACATTGTTATGCACTCATCATCACAGTTTTTTAGTATGCTTCAGATTTTTCCATCTTCCCAAATTGAAACTATACCCATTAAACAGTAACTCCATTCTCTCCTCCCCTCAGCCCCTGGAAACCACCATTCTACTTTTCATCTCAGAATTTGACTACTGCTGGTACTTCATAAAGTAGAATCACATATTTATCTTTTCGTGTGTGGCTTCTTTCATTTAAGCTTAATGATTTCCATGTTGTAGCATGCATGGATACTTCATTGCTTTTTATGGTTGAATAATGTTCTGTTGTGTAGATGCACTAATTTTGTTTATCTATTCATAAATTGATGGGTTTTTAGGTTGTTTATCATTCATTCATTCATTCATTCATTCATTCCTTTATGTATTTTAATCTCCACACCCAATGTGGGGCATGAACCCCTGATCCCAAGACCAAGAGTTGCATGCTCTACCGACTGAGATAGTCAGGTGCTCTGGTTGTTTATGCTTTTAGACTATTATGAAATAAAGGTGCTGTGAACATTCTTCTGCAAGGTTTTTTAATAAGATTTTATTTATTTATTTATTTAGAGAGTGCAAGTCGGGGGAGAGACATAGGGAGAGGGAGAGAGAGAATCTCAAGCACACCCTGTGCTGAGCGCAGAGCCCAACTCGGGGCTTGATCCCACAATCCTGAGATCATGACCTAAGTCAAAATCAAGAATCAGGTGCTCAGGGGCGCCTGGGTGGCACAGCGGTTAAGCATCTGCCTTCGGCTCAGGGTGTGATCCCAGCGTTGTGGGATCGAGCCCCATGTCGGGCTCCTCTGCTGTGAGCCTGCTTCTTCCTCTCCCACTCCCCCTGCTTGTGTTCCCTCTCTCACTGGCTGTCTCTATCTCTGTCAAATAAATGAATAAAATCTTAAAAAAAAAAAAAGAATCAGGTGCTCAATAAACTGAGCCACCCAGGTACCCCTTGTGCAAATTTTTATGTGAATGTATGTTATCTGCATTCTTGGGTGTATATCTAAGACTGTAATTGCTGGGCTATATGGTAACTCTATATTGAACTTTTTAAAACACTGCCCAATTGTTTTCCAAAACAGCTGTATGACTTTACATTTATACCAACAATGTGTGATGGGTCTGGTTTCTCCATATCCTCTTCAACAGCTGGTAGTTTACATTGTTTGGGTTATAGTCATCCTAGTGGGTGTGCACCATATCTCATGGTGCTTTTGATTGTCATTTACCAAATGACTAATGATGTTGAACAACTTTTCATGTGCTTATTGGTGATTTGTATATTGTCTTTGGAGAAATGTCTATGAAAATCTTTTACTCATTTTTTAAAAGATTTTATTTATTTATTTGAGAGAGTGAGCAAGAGAGAGAGAGAGAGAGAGAGAGAAAGCATGAGTAGGGAGAGGGGTAGAGGGAGAGGGAGAAGCAGACTCCCCACTGAGTAGGGAGCCCTTCTTGGGACTCCATCCCAGGATCCTGATTTCATGACCTGAGCTGAAGGCGGATGTTTAATCCACTGAGCCACCCAGGCACCCCTGCTTTTCCTCTCATATTATTCAGGCCACTGTCTTTTGTGGGGTCCACATTTGTTCTCTAGAAACATAGGTTTTTCTGCATTTTCTGGCAGTTCAGTTTATACCTAAGGCTGTCATTTTATTGTCCCATCTGGTAAGGATGGTTCCAGCCACAGCCTCTAGGCTTTACGTGTGTGAGTTAGACACTAGTTCCTGTGATCTTCAACCTGCAGGAGACACAAACTTTCTGAAACCTTTTGTCATTTGCTTGAAATAGAAATATTTGCCCCTCTCTCATTCTAGAAGTCATCTACCAAGTCATGAAGACACTCAAGTAGCTTGTGGAGAAACCCATGTGGGAAGAAACTGAGGCCTCCCATGAATTACCAGCACCACATTGCAACCCTTGTGACTGCACCTCACCAAACCAAATCTTGCAGCTCCAACCATATGTTGATGACCGCAGCCCCAGCAACCTCTGGACCATAGCTGCATGCTATGCCCTGGGCCACAACCACCCAGCTCAGCAGTTCCCGAATTTGTGACCCACACAAACACTGAGTTTGATAAATTTTCATTACTATTTGATTTTGCAGTTTTTGAAATACAATTCACATACATACAGTGATTTTTAGTATATTCATTGTTACACAACTCTTTGCACTATCTTATTCCAGAACATTTCTATTACCTCATGATGATATCCCATACCTTTTAGTTATCACTCTTAGTTCCCTCTACTTTGTGTCATCTGACAACCATGAATCTTCTATCTGACTCTAAGGATTTGCCTATCGTGGGCATTTGCTATAAATGGAACCATACAATATGTAATCTTTTGGGAATGACTTCTTTCACATATATAACATAATGTTTTCAAGGTTCTTCCATGTTGCAGCATGAGTCAGTCATTCATTTCTCTTTTTAAAAGGTTTTGTTTTTAGAGCAGTTCAAGGTTTATAACAAAATTGAGAGGAAGGTACAAAGATTGCCCATATACCCTCACCTCCACACATGCATAGCTTTCCCATTATCAAAATGACTCACCAGAATGGTACATTTTTTACCAAGTATGAGCCTACACTGACACATCATAATCACCCTAAGTCCCTAGTTCACCTTAGGGTTCATGCTTGGTGTAGTACACTCCGTGGGTTTGGACAGATGAATAATGACATATATCCATCATTTAATATCATGCAGAGTATTTTTGCTGTTCTAAGAATCCTCTGTGCTCTGCCTTCACTCTTTTTATGGGTGAGTAATGTTCCATTGTAAAGCTCATTTTGTTTATCTGTTCTTTAGCTGATGGACATTTGCGTTGTTTCCACTTTTTGGCTATTATGAATAATGCTGCCATGAACATTTGAGGATAAGTTTTTGTTTGAACATATTTTTCAGTTGTCTTGGGTATACCTATACTGGAATTACCGGACTGTATGGTAACTCTGACTTTTTAAGGCCCCTTTTCAAGTGTTTTCCACAGCAGTGACACCATTGCATACTAGTAATGTTCAAGCATTCTGATTTCTCCAAATGTTTGCAGACGCTTGTTATTGTCCATGTGTTCAATGATAGCTATCCTACTGTGTGTGTAGTGGTATCTCGTTGTGGTGTTTGATTTGCATTTGCCTGATGATTAACGAGGTCAAGCATCTTTTCATGTGCTTTTTGGCCATTCGTATATCGTCTTTGGAGAAATGCCCACTCATATGTTTGCCCATTGTTTAACTGGGTTGTCTTTTGTTTATAGTTTTGAGAGTTCTTTGTTCTGGGTACTACGATCTTATTAGAAAAAATTTGCAAATATATTTTCTCACTTTGTGGATTGTCTTTTCACTTTTTGATATTGTTCTTTGACACAAAATTTTAAAGGTTTTGATAATTTCCTGTTCAATTACTTTTGCTTTGGTTGCTAGTGCTATCAGCATCATACTAAAGAAACTGATGTGTAACACAAGCTTGAAATATGGCAGAAAAGGAGAGAAAAGTGGGGGCCCAGGAGGGTGCTAGGAAGTCACACTGGGGTAAAGCAAGGGAAGGCAGTCTACCTTTATCGCATCCTTGTAGGGTTTTCAGGGTGCATGGAGACCCCTCACATATGTGACCGCCTTCATCTATCTCTGGAACAGAATTCTCCTGATTGATCTCAGAGAAAATTTCCATATAGGAATATCCCCGCTATGATGCTGTCTATGCACTTTCAAACCTCAGTGTTTAGCCTTTCAGGTTCTCTCAGGGAGCCTGTTTTGTAAATTTAAAGGCCCCTTAAAAATTCTCAGTATTTGTTGGTTGTTGAATTCACTGCAGCTTCATGGGTCTAGTCAGTCTGGCTGGCCAGTGTAGGTAGTGCTTTGTTTTGGTGAATACCAGTTTCTCGCCTTTATGTTCCTTCTGCAATTTGTATAGCACCATATCAGTCCTCTAGGCTCTATGGGCTCCTCACCAGGCCGGGAAGCCTGAGCCCAAGTTTGGGCACGTGGCAGTGAAGGTGCCTTGAAGTGACCTGTCTTCATGTGGGTCCTTGGCCCAAGCTCTTGAGCTTTCAGAAGCTTTTGACACATTGATCCCACAGAATTTTTAATTCTTTCCAGTTGGAGGCCAAGGCCAATATCCTGTTGGAAGAATATAGGTGATATCCTGTAGGCTGAAATGGCATGCTCTCATTTGAGCATCATAGCTATGAAGTGGGACCTCATCATTTCCTGTTTCACAGATGAGGTGATCTTTTCTAGAATTATCTATTCACATTTACACAGTCCTTTCCAAGAATGTTTCTTTCCGGAGCTACTTTTTTGGTATTGTCCTACAGTTGTTGGAAGGAAAGCAGAAACTTTTCCAAAAAAATGGGCTTTCTTCTGAAGTAGGTCTTCATCAATAGTTTGTTGAGTATCCTTTGACAGGTGTAAAAAGAAAATAACTTTTTTCTCTTCCTGCTCATGCATGAAAACTTCCTTGGGGATCTATTCATCGCTGGTCTGGGAGGAAATTTCCAGAAACTTCCATAGCCAACTGTTAACTCTGAAATAACCAACCATCCTGTGGTCACTTCCAAGCAGCTACAAGTATACTATAACAATTGAAACACTATGCTCCTGAATACTGGGAGTTTCTGTCTAAACCAACTGGCGTCTTCATGGGTTTTGTCATCCTGTTAGCGATGTGTGTATATGTGTCCATAGGATGGATATAGTACCTCTTTTTGCCTTTCCTCTCTTCACCTCCTCCCTCCACTTCTTGATCACCACTCTAGATGTGATCTCCAGGGGGAGAGGTCTGTGGAGAAGAGCACAACCTGGCATGGTCCATAAAATTGTAATGTGGTTTTGGGGCTGTGAACAGTGAAATCCTGAGCTGACATCTTCATGGGCACATTTTGAGCTTCTTAAAGGGACTTCAGACTGCTGGCTCCTGCCTCATCAGGTGCCTTTGCTCTAACTGGCCCCCAGAGTCCACCTTAGTCCCTAGTCTTTTGTGACCAACATTTGTGTTGGGGTCATTACTTGTCTGGGAGGAAATTTCCAGAAACTTCCATAGCCTTGGTTTGGTTCTACCTTGGTTCCTTCCTTTTAAGACAGCCTTGTATATACTCCCTTGTAGAAGGTTCAACCGTGGAAACCACTGTCCTTCTGTGCATGTGGTCATAGTGTAGTTCTCCTTCAATCCAGCCCTCTTATTAGTAGCTTCCAGCCAGACATTTCCAGCCCTCAACTCCTGACTTATTTGCATGAGTCAGGCATTAGTTCTGGTGTTCAGCTAACTGAGGAAGACATAGTCAAGTTTCTCAAGCTTGTTTATATTTGATTAAGGTAGGAGGAAGTAATCCTTGTCCTGTCCCCGTGAGGGTGGAGAAAATGCCTACCATTACGATTATCACTTTGTTAAGGTGCACATACTGACTTTGGAAAACACAGACCTTTCCTCTGCAGGGGGGCTCTACCAGTATCTTCTCGTCCTATGTCAGAGACTAGTGCCTGTGTCCCTTCATCTGAAGGGATCACGGGTGCAGCTTCTGTCTGGACATTAAACCCACCTAAAATCTCCAACTTTTGTACGCTTTTCTTGGATTGGGGTTTTCTGTCTCTCCAGGTGCCCCTCTTGGGTGCTTTACTTTTAAGACAATCTTAGTCCAGTCACTTGTGCAGAGTCCATGTGTGGACCATAGAAAACACAGCTGTTCTCACAGCAGCTGTTGGAAGTGCTGTTTGCTCTGAGCCAGTCCTCTCCTGTATCTTCAGACCCAGTTGATTCCTGCCTCAGGTTCTCAACTTCATTTCTGTGAGTCACACACTAGTCCCACTGTCCCCCTAACTCCAGGGGACATACATCAAGCTTTATGAAACTGTTTATTATTAGTGTGAAGCGAGGGGGGGAGTAATCTTTGTCCCCACTTCATGAGGGTTGAGAAAATGCCCACTGTTTTTCCTTTTTCAGGGTCTGCATACACTTCTTTCTTCTGCAGCTGGGGGATGTGCAGTTCTTTCCCATGTCAGCCTCCTTCTCTCTTTATTGGCAGGGACAGTTCTAGCTCCTGCTACTCTTTCTACATGAATCCAGGGAACCTGAGTGAAGCTTTCTGAAATATTGCACTTGAGTCAACTATTCTAACCCTCATCCTCATGAGGCCATTTTTTTCGTTATCTCAGGGTCTGTGGAGATATGGGGATTTCTGCCCTGCCGTCATATGAGTATAGAGCTGCAGGATAGAAAAGCACTTAGCTGCAGCCTAGAGGTGGTTCTCCGCAAGGCGGATATCCTACAACTTGCACTGAGGTCTTAAGTTACCCTTTTGTTACCCTCTCTTTGTTGTGGCGTGTGGGACAAGAATTATGGGAAGCTGGCACTTTTGCCTCATTCTTCATTTGCCTCTTTTTAAAGTATTAAAGTGTCAAATATTAAAAGCTTTCTGTGTTTTTAGTGAAATAATAATTTGGGCTCTGGTCTTGGCCTTGCGTATCTCTGTGCATGAGATGACAGATTTGGTCTGGAATGTGTGGCCCCAAAAATTATGATGCCCTTTTATTAGACAAGATGCCATTCTTTTTTTTTTTTTTTAAGATTTTATTTATTTATTTGACAGAGATAGAGACAGCCAGCGAGAGAGGGAACACAAGCAGGGGGAGTGGGAGAGGAAGAAGCAGGCTCATAGTGGAGGAGCCTGATGTGGGGCTCGATTCCATAATGTCGGGATCACGCCCTGAGCCGAAGGCAGATGCTTAACCGCTGTGCCACCCAGGCGCCCCGACAAGATGCCATTCTGGCCAGGTTTGTGCCTCAGATAGGTTCCTTAGGATCTGGTAGTGCATTCTGTAATCCAAGTGAGTGAGAGGGTCAGTAGGGTCCCCCCACTAGGGGATTGTGCATTCTATGTTAGAAAGGATAAGGTACCAGGGATCCATGGCACCTGCGTTGACCCTGGTTGGATCAGTGGATGAGATGAGACTCTCCTGATCTGTCTGGTAGCACAGGAAGGTCAGATTAGGAGAGATTCAGGTTGCCCTGGATCAGTAGAGCAGTGTGGGCCAGGTTACGAGAGGTGTGGCTCCCCAGGATCTGGTCGCACATTCCCTATCCGCATGATGCGTGAGGGGGATCATAAGGGTCCTCCCACTGTCCGACCTCTTCTAGGGTGTCTGGGCCAGTTTAAGATAAGTTTTCTGGGAGGCCATTGGGTATGCTACCTGTTTAAACAGTTTGGAGGGTTAGGCAGGTAGAGGTAGAATTAAAACCACCTGTCCAATTAATGCCTAATTGTTTTTAAAAGTACCTTTTTGTGGGCCAGAGAATGGCTGAAAGTAAGTACAAATCAGTGCTTACTAGTGTCAGTTGCTCCTGCCGCACGGCCCCCTCCCCGTATTATCCTGGATTTTCAACTGAGGAGAGTAGATGGTCTCCAGGAGGCCGGTGTGCTGTCTGCGTAAAAATATCCCTGGTCTCCGTTTCTGCAGAAAGTGTCTGAAAACAGCTGAGAGAACTTGTTGTGAAGAGGGAAAGTTAAAAGTGATTTTGTCATTGAGAGGCCTGCGAGCCCAGCCGATTCACTGTCTACTCTGTGTTCTAGTATGTAACTGGTGTTGTCATGTGTTCTGTGTTGAATTGTGAATGTTCACATGGTATCAGAGAAAAAAATTCCCTGATGTTCAACACTTTCCTGGTATTATGTTATCTTGTTGAGTAGCAAGTGGAAGGTATTATTCTCCATGGCCTTGGATGCCCAGCAGTAAGGAGACTTACAATCTGCAACAAAATTCAGGGCTTACCTCCAGTTACGATGCTTGAAACAGGTAGGTGGTTTTACACACTGTATCCCTTGTAGCCAAAGAATAACTGCTGTTTTTCCCAAACTATTCTGTGTTCCTCAGAGAACAGTTGTTGCTGCTACAGTAGGGCTGCCGAAATTGATCCATTTGTCTTACTATAAGAGAGGGAAAATTACATCAGGCTTTGTCCCACCTGTTTTTGGCAGATTGACTCCATGAGATTTTAAACTCCTTTTTCCTGGAGGCTGGTAAGGTCACAGTGCCCTTTTGGAAAACTACAGGCATGATCCTGCAGTTTGGCTAGTCAAGTATGGAACAGGTCCTAGGGGCAGTAGCTGACCTCATTGATAAAGTATATGGTGACGAGGGGCAGTAGGTTATGTAGAATGTACTGAGGTCTGTAAGTACAGTGAGTGGGGGGAAAAATGATGTGACAGTTGTATTTGGGAAAATGCCCAATGGGAGGGTATGCGCTCAGCTCCTTGGCCCTCCCAGCTGTGCTGGAGGACAAGGAATGAAGATCACTTGGTTATCTGTGACCAACCCCATATTTCACGCCTGTCTGGCCACATCTGTATTGCTAATGACAGGAGGAGGATCAAGAGACTTAGATCTCCTTGCTGAAATCTGTGCTCTTCAGACTGTTTTTCTAGGACATTCAGCATCACCTTTCTACCCAGCCTTTTCTCTTTTCAATCAGTTGGCCTTTAAATGTAGCATTTCCCCAGCAGGTGTCTCCCAGATGTTTGATTATGAGGTTGGAGAAAGTGGGAGGAGGCCCAGATTCAGGACAGTGAAGATAATACCTATCACATTGGTAACTCCCTCAAAATTTCTTTCCTCCTTTCTTCCACTTCCACTTAGTGGGTTAATGCTAGCAGACCTAATTTTGGTCAGGTTTTATCTAGTTAACATAGTACCTCACTTTATAATACAGAGTTCTAGGCATTTATTTTTCAGGTCTTGGGAGCCTCGGTCAATGCTGATTGTCAGAGGATGAGTTGCTTTCAATATTCAGTTCAAGACAGACTTTCAGAGATGTGACTGACCCATAGCCCTTTCCTTCATTGAACCCTTAATTGTAGATACTGTGGGTACATTTCCTTACCTACTTTATATATTTCATAAGTGGGGACAAGCCAGTGTTCCTTCCTCCCATAATTCTGTGAGATGTCAGTGTGTACATAGACCCTGCCACATACTGACTTCCTTCTGCTCTCTCTGGACTTAAAATCTTCTGGCTGGGGTCAGAATTTTTATATTGGACTATCTCCTTTCCATTAATTTTCAAGTACGGTATTTAGACTAGTGGGTATTCTCTGAAAGCATCTTTCATATTTTTAAGGCCCCCTGAAAAGATTGGTATTTGTTGGCTTTTGAATTCACTGTAGCTTCTGGTGTCTAGTCAATCCATGTGTGGGTCTGGAATTTTGCAAAAACCATTTCCCCCTATTTGTACTCCTACTGCCTTCTAGGTCATGACATGTTAGGTGTCCAGTTGCCTGGTAGGAAATGTGATCCCAAATTCACAATCTAACAGTGGTGGCATGTCAGATGGCCCTATCTCTAGATTGGGCCCTGGTGTCAGCTCCTGCATGGAGTGGGCATAAAGGTCTCAGCAGCTTTTGACAGATTTACTTGATGAAATTTTTATCCTCTTAATTCCAGAGTCTTCTAAGGTCATAGTGTGTTCTTGGAAAAATATAGTTGATCCTGCAGGCTAAAATGGGACAAGTTGATAGTGAAAAGGATGCGAGGAGAACCTGGTTGTGTTCCATGGTCATTTGAGGGCAGATCTAATTTAGGAAACCACATGTATGGAAGATGAGTATGTGGAAATAGATTCCACTAGAATTTTTCCAGCCCAACCACTGTTAGAAAAGTGTCTTTGAGTGATCGGAATCCAGTTGTCAGTGTGATAACCACTGCATTTTTTGGTAGATATTACTCAGCATAGTGAATGAGAACCCGAGAGGCATGGGGAAAAAGAGACAATGAGCAAAAAGGGGAAGGACAGGAGAAAAGGGGGTTGAATTGGGAGAAATCCAGGAAGACAGAGTGGGTATAACATGGATGTAATGCAGTGTCCCTTCATCCCGTCCTTTTCTGGATTACCAGGTTGCATGCACACCCTGCCACATATGTGAATGCATTAAACTCTTCTCTGGGTTAGAAGCCCTCTTCTCATTCTTGGAGGGTCATCTCCAGTGTGAAATTCCCCTCCCCATGTCAAGCAGGGGAATTTGTTGTACTAATAGATTTTCTCAGGGGGCCTTTTTGTTTTTCATATTTTTAATGTCTGATTAAAAAATACTGGAACGGTAGGTTTGTTCATAGCTGAGAAGTCACCATATATCGTAATCTCCTGCCTTGGGCTTTCAAATAGTCCAGAATAGAGTCCTTTTCTACAGTCCTCACTATGATGGCCTGCCTGTCCAATTGATTCGGAGTCCATTTTGATAGGAGTTTGTTCACTATGTCTGCAATTGTGTTGTTGAGGTTACCTTCATGGGTACAAAGGGAAAGTAACTTTCTTCTTCTCTTTCTGTGTGAAAACTGGCTTGGGGATCTGTTCTTCCTATGTATGGGAAGAAATCTCAGGAAGTTCCAGCACTTATTTGCTTATTTTTATTTTTATTATTTTTAAAGATTTTATTTATTCATTTGACAGAGATAGAGACAGCCAACGAGAGAGGGAACACAAGCAGGGGGAGTGGGAGAGGAAGAAGCAGGCTTCCAGCAGAGGAGCCCAATGTGGGGCTCGATCCCAGGACTCCGGGATCACGCCCTGAGCCAAAGGCAGACGCTTAAGGACTGCGCCACCCAGGCACCCCTATTTGCTTACTTTTAAATAACCTATCTTATGGTCACTTCCAAGCAGTTAGAAAACCAATCTAGAATAATAATCATAACGCCCAACTCCTGAATATTGAAAAATTTCTTCTTACTCCCAGTTGATGCCTACTGTTTATTGGCCCTGTGTCAGTGGGAGAGATATTTAATCTCTCTGACCCTCAGTTTTTTCTAACGTAGGTGGGAGACATCTCATGACCCTCACTATGTGTGAAACTGAAAAGGGTGATAAATAGAAAACCTTAATACAACTCCTGATACTAAGTATCACAGGCCCCTTGTAGCTTTGGGGTCCTGACCCAAGTTAGAGAACCATTGCATACTTTGTAAATATGACTAGACAGAATGAGTGAAAAGAGGAGAGGAGTAGTGAAAAATAGAGAAAGGGGAATTTGGGGATGAAGCGGAGAAAAAAGGAGACAGAGAATTTTTGGAAAGTCGTGGTCAGGTAAAGTGGGGAAGAGCCAGTATACTTTTTCTCACCGTATTGGAGTTGTCAGGGAGAATGTAGACCACATGTGTGATTGCCTTCATTTCTCTCTAGGCCTGAGTCCTCCCGGTTGTTCTTCGAGAGAATTTATATATTGGATTATTTCTAGTGTGATGTTGTCTCTACACTTTCCAGCCTGGGTGTTTAGCCTTGTGGCTTTTCTGAGGCAACCTGTTTCATATATTTAAAGCCCTCTTTAAAAAATTTAAAAAAATATTTATTTGAGAGAGAGAGAGAGGGAACAAGCAGGTAGAGCAGCAGGCAGAGGAAGAGGGAGAAGCAGGCATCCTGCTGAGCAGAGGGCCCAACATGGGGTTCGATCCCAGGACCCTGAGATCATGACCTGAGCCGAAGGCAGATGCTTAACCAACTGAACCACCCAGGCACCCCTATTTAAAGTTTTTATTTATTTGAGAGAGAGAGAGAGAGAGAATGCACGCGTGCGTGCACAAGTGGGGTGGGGGCTATGGGGGAGAGGGAGAAGCAGGCTCCCAGCTGAGCAGGGAGTCCGATGTGGGGCTTGATCCCAGAATCCCGGGATCATGACCTGAGCTGAAGGCAGATGCTTAATGACTGAGCCACCCAGGTGCCCCCAGGCACCCCTATTTAAAGCCCTTTTAAAAAGACTTGGTATTTGTTGGTTGTTAATTTCACCATAGGTTCAGCTACCTAGTCAAACCAGGCCCACCATTGTGAGGAGGCCTTTATTCTGTCATACACCAGTTTCCACATTTGTTCCCTGTTTTCCTAAGGTAAAGAGACATGTTGGGGTTCCAGGTAGTTTTTTCGGTCATTTCAAAGAACTCTGAGAAAGTACTAGAAAAATATATCTGTGGAGAGCTGACAAGTCACAGTGTGTCATTATCTCTCAATTGTGGTGTCAAATATTACATCGTGGATGGCTTTATGGCTCTCCTGCAGTCCTCACTATGACTTCTGGCATGTCATGTAATTTTGGAGCATTATCAGATTGGAATTTGATCAGTTTTTCTTCATTCTGATTTCTATTGATCTGATATAAATGGGGTCTAAAAGAAAGCAACTTTATTCTTTATCTTTTCCCTATGGGAACTATGTTGGAGACCTCTTCTTCCCAGGTCTGGGAAGAAAACCCAGATAGTCCCATAGCTTTTCTGGTTACTCTTACATAGCCAAATTTCTTTTTTTTAATTTATTTTATTTTAATTTTCTTTTTTTTTGAGAGAGACAGAGCGTGCTCATGGGGGGGTGGCAGAGAGAGGAAGAGGATCTTTTTCTAAAAATTTTTTAATTTTATTTTATTTTATTTTATTTTTTTTTTTTTAAAGATTTTATTTATTTATTCGACAGAGATAGAGACAGCCAGCGAGAGAGGGAACACAAGCAGGGGGAGTGGGAGAGGAAGAAGCAGGCTCATAGCAGAGGAGCCTGATGTGGGACTCGATCCCAGAACACTGGGATCACGCCCTGAGCCGAAGGCAGATGCTTAACCGCTGTGCCACCCAGGCGCCCCAAAATTTTTTAATTTTAATTTTTTATTTAATTTAATTTTTTATTTATTATCATGTTCAGTTAGCCAACATATAGTACCTCACTAGGGAGAGAGAGAATCTTAAGGAGGCTCCATATCCGGTGTGGACCCCGATGTAGGGCTTGATCTCATGACCCTGAGATCATGACCTTAGCTGAAATAGAGAGTCATATGCTTAACCGACTGAGCCACCCAGGCACCCCAATTTTACTTTATTTTTTATTTAAAATTTTTTTAAGTTTTTATTTTAATTTCAGTTAGTTAACATATAGTGTTGTATTAGTTTCAGGCATACAGTATAGTAGTTTAACACTTCCATACATCACTCTGTGCTCATCACGGCTTGTGCACTCCTTAATCCCCATCATCTATTTAACACACCCACCATCCACCCACCTTTCCTCTGATAACCATCAGTTCTCTATAATTAAGAGGCACGTATTGTGTGGTGCACTGGGTGTTATACGCAACTAATGAATCATTGAACTTTACATCAAAAACCAGGGATGTACTGTATGGTGACTAACATAATATAATAAAAAATATTATTATAGAAAAGAGTCTGTTTCTTTTTTTTTTTTTTAAGGGAAGAGAAAAGAACTTATTATTATTGTTTATAGTAATAATGTTAATATTCTTTCCTATGTTAAGTTTTTTAAAAAAAATTTAACTTCTTTAAAGAAATTAAAGGAAACCTCCCAAAATTTGGAAGTTGTTTTCCGAAGTTGACTATATATTTTATAGCAGCCATGCGTGAGAGTTCTAATTGCTTCACACAATCAACACACTTGGTGTGTTCAAAAAGAGTCTGTTTCTTGATTTGTGTCTCTCTCTCTCTCTTATTTTTTCCCCTCTGCTTGTTTGTTTTGTTTCTTAAATTCCACTTTTGAGTGAAATCATATGGTATTTGTCTTTCTTTGACTTATTTTGCCTTGCATAATATTCTCCAGCTCCATCCAGGTCATTGCAAATGGAAAGATTTCATTCCTTTTTATGGCTGAGTAATATTCTACTGTATCTATGTACCACATTTTCTTTATTCATTTATCAGTCAGTGCACACTTGGGCTACTTCTATAATTTGACTATTGTAGGTAATGTGCTATAAACATCGGGGTGCATGTACCTTTTTGAATTAGTATTTTTGTATCCTTTGGGTAAATACCCAGTAGTGCAATTGCTGGACTATCGAGTAGTTCTATTTTTAACTTCTTCAGGAAACTCCATACTATTTTCCAGAGTGACTGTACCAGTTTGTTCTGCACCCACCACAGTGCAAGAGAGTTCCCCTTTCTCTGCATCCTCACCAACACCTGTTGTTTCTTGTGTTACCGTTTTAGCTACTCTGACAGCTGTGAGGTGATAATCTTATTGTAGTTTTGATTTGTATTTCCCTCTATGATGAGTGATGTTGGACATCTTTTCATGTGTCTGTTGGCCATCTAGATGTCTTCTTTGGAGAAATGTCTATTTATGTCTTCTGCCCGTTTTTAATTGGAGTATTCATTTTTTGGGCATTGAGTTTTAGGAGTTTTTTTATATATTTTGGATACTTTATCAGATATGTCATTTGTAATTATCTTTTCCCATTCCATAGTTTGCCTTTTAGTTTTGTTGATTGTTTCCTTTCCTGTGCAGAAACTTTTTATTTTGATGTAGTCCCCGTAGTTTATTTTTGCTTTTGTTTCCCTTGCCTCAGGAGACATGTCTAGAAAGAAGTTGCTATGGCTGATGTCAAAGAAGTTGCTGCCTGTGTTCTCTTCTAGGGTTTTTATGGTTTCAGGTCTCACTTTTAGCTCTTTTGTCCATTTAGAATTTATGTTTTGTGTGTAGCATAAGAAATTGGTCCAGTTTCATTCTTTTGCATGTTGCTCTCCAGTTTTCCCAACACCATTTGTTGAAGAGGCATTCTTTTCCCCCATTGGATATTCTTTCCCGCTTTGTTGAAGATTAATTGATCATATAGTTATGGGTTCATTTCTGGATTTTCTATTCTGATATATTCCATTGATCTATGTGTCTATTTTTGTGCTAGTATCATACCATTTTGATCACTACAGCTTTGTAATATACCTTTAAGTCCAGAATTGTGATGCCTCCAGCTTTGCTTTTCATTTTCAAGGTTGCTTTGGCTATTTGGGGTCTTCTGTGGTTCCATATAAATTTTCAGTTTGTTTGTTCTAGCTCTGTGAGTAATATTATTGATATTTTGATAGGGATTGCATTAAATGTTTAGATTGCTTTGCGTAGTATAGACATATTAACAATATTTGTTCTTCCAATCCGTGATCATGGAATGTCTTTCAATTTCTTTGTGTCCTCTTCAATTTCTTTTATCAGTTTTTATAATTTTCAGAGTACAGGTCTTTCACCTCTTAGGTTAGGTTTATTTCTGGGTATCCTATTGTTTTTGGTACAATTGTAAATGGGATTTTTTTCTTAATTTCTCTTTCTGCTGCTTCATTATTGGTGCATAGAAACACAACAGATTTCTGTACATTGAGTTTGTATCCTGTGATTTTACTGAATTCATTTATCAGCTTTTTTTTCACAAGTCAAAGATTTTTATTGTTCTACAGACACTTCTGAAAAGGGATCTAATTGAGAAAATGTACAAAACATTTTTTTTGTTGTTGTTGAGGCCTGTTTTCTTGCCTAATATGTGATTTGTTCTGGAGAATGTTCCATATATGCTTTTTATTGCTTTCATTTTTTTTTATTTTAATAATATTTTTTATTATATTATGTTAGTCATCATATAGTATATCCTTAGTTTTTGACGTAAAGTTCCATGATTCATTACTTGCGTATAACACCCAGTGCACCATGCAATATGTGCCCTCCTTACTACCCATCACCAGCCTATCCCATTCCCTCACCCCCCTCCCCTCTGAAGCCCTCAGTTTGTTTCCCAGAGTCCACAGTCTCTCATAGTTCATTCCCCCTTCTGTTTACCCCCCTTCATTCTTCCTTTCCTTCTCCTACTGATCTTCCTACTTCTTATGTTCCATAAATGACTAAAACCATATGATAATTGTCTTTCCCTGCTTGAGTTATTTAGCTTAGTATTATCTTCTCCAGTCCCGTCCATGTTGCAGCAAATGTTGAGAAATTGTTCTTTTTGATGGCTGAGTAATATTCCATTGTATATATGGACCACAACTTCTTAATCCAGTCATCTGTTGAAGGGCATCTCTTCTCCTTCCACAATTTAGCTATTGTGGCCAATGCTGCTATGAACATTGGGGTGCATATGGCCCTTCTCTTCACTACGTCTGTATCTTTGGGGTAAATACCCAGTAGTGCAGTTGCTGGATCATAGGGTAGCTCTATTTTTAACTTTTTAAGGGACCTCCACACTGTTTTCCAAAGTGGCTGTACCAACTTGCATTCCCACCAAAAATGTAGCTTTCATTTTAATGCAATCTGAGGCCACTCAGCCATTGTAGAGTCATCATGAGGACACAAAAAACACAGCCCTTTCTTCTGCATGTGGTAGAAGTGCATTTCATTCCTAAGCCAGCACTCTTATTATACCTTTCAGCAGGTGCAGCTTTAGTTTAAGGTTCTTGACTTGATTGCATGAGCCAGATATTAATTCTTCTGTTTTTCACAAACTCCGTAGGACATCACACAAATTTTCTGGAGCTCTTTGTCATTTGCTTGAAGCAAGTGAGAAATAATCTTTGTTCCCCAGTCTTCAGGGTGGAGAAGTTTACCACATTCCCTTTCTTAGGGTCTTTTTGTCCACATGGAGAACATAAAACTTCATTCTGTAGTAGGTGGAAGTGTAGGTCACTCCCAAGCCTGATCCCAATACACAGCTGATCAGTACACGCACATATTACTGTAACTGCTGTAACTGATACTGTTGAGTGTATTGTGGGAAGAGTTAAGTATGTGTAATTCTTCTTTTGATGGTAAGGGATGTTCCCAGTGGTAAATGCAATAATTGAATAGTGGTACTGGAATGTGTAGACAACTGGGAGCCCACCAGACTTCCCCAGCCCAGCCATGAGGTGTCAGTACCGCAGCGTAGGATTCTGATTCAAGGTATGTATAACAGGAAGCCTCTACATTGCCCAAGGAACTAAAGGAGGTAGATGTGCTTAAAGAGACTGTAACATTTATGGTAGCCCTAGGCAGCCAGAGAAGAAAACAAGGGGTACTTGGGCCTCATTATAGATTATAATAAGCAGGCCTCCTTGCCCTGGTAGTTCTAGATATCATAAAATTTTAGGACTACAGTGTGCATACTAAAGTGTCTTGTGTGCAGTGGTGGGACATACTAATGCTTTTTAGATCCCACCAAACCCATGTGATTAAAGTCTATTTGCCTTCATGGGTCAGATTACTTTATACATTAATGTGGAATTAAGATCCATAATTTCTCACCAGTAGATAGGTCAAAACCTAGAAAAGACTAATACCTCATCAGACGTGTTCCAATATCATTTTGTGGATGACATTATTTTCATTGGAAGCAATAGGAGCAATGGCTGGTCTGTCTTAGACAGTGGGTCCAATTTCCTCATAATTGGCACTAGGAGATAAACTTGTTACATACTAAGGAACAACAGCCACCCAGGTAAGGAAATGACAGAGTTTGGGGTTTTGTTTTCCCTTCCTAGGACTTAACTGTGCACATTCTTACATCTGTGAAATAATGGATTATATAGTCTATTAATGCCACTAGGCACCCAAAAGTATTCCTGAGATTAAGTCATTAATACAACATGCAGAATTGGCAGCTCAATGTCTTTGAGTATGTCAAGGTAATGTTGACATTTGTGCTTTTGTTTTGTTTTTGCTGTATTTATTTATATTGAAGTAAAGTTGACACACGGTGTTACATTAGTTTCAGGTGTACAACATAGTGATTCTGACAAGTCTGCATATTATGCTGTGCTTACTGCAAGTGCAGCTATATTCTTTGATTTTTGGTGCTTGCCTGACAACACCACTGGGTGCACCTCATTTCAGAGATGATTGCTGGCTTGTTTATGATTAATGATGGACAGTAAGAGAGCAAAACATCAAGAGCAGGGGTTTTTACACCCTCACATCTCTATCAAAGGATTGGTAAAATGAGAATCCCATGAAGTGGTTATGGCCCAGTGAGCCTCCATGTTTACATGGAAGTGCTATATCAAGGAAGGAAGTTAACTGGGCATTAATGGTGTCTCACAGCTACAAGAAAATGTACCTAGTCACTCTCCAGGTACTGTTGTCTTAGATGCAGGGTCTGGGACATCAACTCAGGCTTCTTGGTGTCCTTGGTACACCAAGTTTCTTGTGGATGCCTGGGCCTGGTTTGTGGACTTACCAACTAAATTAAAGTCCAGTGGGGGATGTGGGCCAGTCTAGCTGCATAACACAATTTACAATTGTGCCTGGAATGGGAATTCTGCTCAATTAGTGGAGTTTAGGATATGATGCTTGTCCTGGAAAATAAGCACCCAAATGGATCTTGCTGCATTTTTATTGACTCAAGTGCAGCTGGTAATATCCTGGCAGTGTGGGCTGGTAGCTGGCAGCTGAAAGGCTAGATGATCAATTTTTAGCCTTTGTTGGAATGAACATTATCAGCAGAACGCTAAAAATGCACGCTGTCTATTCGTGTGTTATATGACCATAGATAAGGACCCTTTGAGGGAAATTCTGTGGAATCAACAAGCTCATCAAATATGTCATGCCCAGATTAGGACCAGTGCTAACTGGAAAGTCTATGCAACAAGGCATGGTAATTTATATATAATTTGGGACCTGGCTCAAAACGAGAACCAGAGAGATTCCATTGCCTGGGGCCATGGAATCTTGGAAATGTGCAGAACGCCAACTGCACAGTCAAGTAGAGAGGATCACTGTGTCCCATAGCCAGGAATACTGGAGCTGGTATTCTGTCCTCCTTTCAAGTGTACCATTGGTCATATACTGTAGTAGATTACCTTTTCTGACTATGCTATTGCCATATCCATATTTGGAGCAGATTGGGGAATTTTTGCAATAGAATTGGACTTTGCTTTGTGTTTGTGTTCATTGAGTGCTTCCAATCAGGCAGCATTGCCTAGTATGTAGGAAGAAGTGCCCAGCCTTTTGAGCTCCCTGGATGTTTTCTGGGCTGTTCATACTCTGTAGAATAGCCAGGTAGCAGGTACTGTTCACTGAAAAATGGCTTGGATTCTCATAGAAGAAACTGAAAAAGAGAAAGGCGTGACTGCTGCTCAGTCCCAGTAAAAGGTATGTCACTTGGGTTCTAACTGTGGCAGTTCCCCAGAAGGGAGCCTCTCATTTACATAGAGTGTTTAATTATGTCTTTGGGAGTGGGGGGGAGGAGACCCAGAGTCATGATGGTTGAATATATGCCTACCACAACAACTCTCATCAGAAATTCTGTATTCCTTCTAATGAACATTGGGAGGGGCCACGGGATAATGTCAGCAGAACAAGTTTTGGTTCTTTTTGCAGCATAGCCCAGCACCTCCTTTTAGAATATGGTTGTACTAGGTATTTGTTGCTTAATCTTCTGAGTCTCTGCCATATCTCTTAGAAGAGAAGAGTGGTTGCTTTCAACGTCCTGTTCAATACATACTTTTAGGGACAAGTCTATCTCACAGAAGTTTCACTCACTACATCCTTAATTGTAGGTACTGTGGGTGCATTTCCTTTTGTACTGTGCTTATTTTAAGTGAAGTGGTCATGTCTGGGTACTGCTATATTCTCAGAGTAACCATGAAAGGGGAGGTTTATCTGCTTAGGACATGAAATGATGCTTTCATATGGTGTGAAACTTCCTCTTCCTCTTGCTTAAGAGCATATATTTTGGGGTCAGTGTTTTAGGTTCTGCTTATTGTCCTGGTGGCCTTGGGAAAGACATTAAATTTCTCTGCTGCAATTGCTTCACCTTTATCTGAGATATATTTCAATACCTTCTCTATGGATTGAAGCTGAAATAAATGATAAATATAAAATCTTAATACAATTTTTTTTAAAGATTTTATTTATTTATTCAACAGAGACAGACAGCCAGCGAGAGAGAACACAAGCAGGGGGAGTGGGAGAGGAAGAAGGCGGCTTCCAGCGGAGGAGCCTGATGTGGGGCTCGATCCCGGAATGCCGGGATCACGCCCTGAGCCGAAGGCAGACACTTTTAAGGACTGCGCCACCCAGGTGCCCCTGCAGTACTATGTTAAATAGTAATGGTGAGAGTGGACAGACATCATTGTCATGTTCCTGACCACAGAGGAAAAGCTCTCAGTTTTTCCCTGTTGAGGATGATATTAGCTGTGGGTCTTTCATACATGGCTTGTAAATGATGTCAAGGTATGTTCCATCTATACCTACTTTGTTGAGGGTTTTTTTTTTAAGATTTTATTTATTTATTCGACAGAGATAGAGGCAGCCATCGAGAGAGGGAACACAAGCAGGGGGAGTGGGAGAGGAAGAAGCAGGCTCATAGCGGAGGAGCCTGATGTGGGGCTCGATCACATAACACCGGATCACGCCCTGAGCCGAAGGCAGACGCTTAACGACTGCGCCACCCAGGCGCCCCTTAATACAACTTCTGAGACTTAAAATTTACATCTTATTAACCATAGAAATAAAATGTTAGATTCAGCAAAAAATGTCAGAGTTTGAAGTAAAGGATGTGTGGTAAGGCTCATCCAGCTGGGATTCACTAATGTTTCTCCCAGACCTGTGTTATTTGGAGCCATTTGAACTCTGAAAGTAGCCTCTAGTTGAATATGGACAAGTTTTGATAGTCCGTCACTTGTACATGGGGTCAAGGTTGGGTGAATGAGAGAAGGGAATGAGAATGAAAGAACGAATTAAGAATGAGAGAAGGGAAGATGCTAAACATGACTGTCATTTATATTTGGGGGAAAGAGCTTGAGTGACAACTCCAACTTATATGTATTTTCTCTCTAGTGTTCCTTGTTGACCAGGCACATGTGTTTTTCCATGATCGTCTTAAAAATTCAAGGTCGTGGAAGTTGGTGTATGGCTTGTGGAACAGGCCTTATCCATATGGAGAGACAGTCAGGGGATGTGATTCTTTGAACCCCTGAAATTCATCCATCTCCAAATGTCTTTCTCCATTACCTGTTCCATGATGGGCAATTCTGTCATAGACCCATTTATTCTTTAGATTGCATTTCACCTTTTAATGCTCCATCCTGGTCACAGTCATACAAATTGATCTATCAGCACTTGATCTTATATTAAGTATGCCATTTCCAGAATACTTTTGAGTACTTATTATGTACCAGACACTGTTATTTGGGAGGAAGCACTAACTACAGGGATGTTTTTCTGCTTTCAAAGAGCAAATTTTAGGGGCATTATCAGTAATTTACTGATAAATATTATATACTTATAAAAGTTTTTTCTGAAACAAAAATCCAGACTGCTGTGAGGGCCCATAGCAAGGACACAGGGTTTACTCTGTAGTGGGGTCAGAGTGGATGAGTGAGTCATCAGGGAATACTTTCCTAAGAGTGTAATTTTGAGGCACGGATTATGTGGTTGTCACTAGGTAAAGAAATCCCCTGCGTATAGGGTAGAGTTAAGGATCAGGAATGAGCATCCCAGTAGGCCAGAAAACAACATTATGGAAGATCTTGATACTGGAAGGGGTCATGTGAACCCCAGGACGTGGAGAGACCCAGAAGACGTGTAATATGAATTACCCACCTTAATTTAGAGATCAGGAAATTTAGTTTAGAGAATGGCACTGTGCTAGAAAGTGTCAGAGCCAGTCTCCAAGTATGGGTCTTATGAGTCCAAATCTTTGTTCCTACCAGTTCTTCCTTTATCTTTCAACCTTCATGGATATTAGTCCAATATATCTGAAGTGCTTTGTCAACGATTTTGTGGCGACTGGGAAACAATCCCCATCCCTCCATCATGAGGGTGGAGAAAATTCCCAGCATGCTAACAACTCCCTCTGAAAATTCTTTTCTCCTTCCAACTAAAGACTTTTCTATACCTGGGTTGAATGAAGGGCTGATTCATTTGGATCCATTTCTTTCAGGGTGTCCTGACACCCACTTTATTATTTATCTGTATATAAAACTTCAAAATTTGAGTATAGTTGACACACAACGTTTTATTTATTTATTTATTTATTTATTTATTTATTTATTTATTTAGTCTTAGCCTTTGGAGCCTCTGCCAGTGTCTTACCTGAGAGGGTGTGTGTTCAACTTCTCATTTAATACAGGCTTTCAAAAATGTGTCTTTCCACAGCACCTGCATTTGTTGCAACCTTAATTTTTACCCTGTGAGCACATATCCATACGTTCTTTACATATTTGAAACATCCCCCCCGGTCTGGAATCAAATACTTGATTGTCTTTCCTAGTGGTAGAGCCTTTATACTGCTGAAAATCAGCAGGTGCTCATGGGGCTTCCACCTCCATTTGGTGTGAAACCTTCTTCAAGGTGGAATGGATTGGTATTTGGCTGATGGAACAGACCTCATCCATATGTAGACAGTCACTTAGGAGATGTGATTCCATGAATCCCAGGAAGGTCCATCCAACCCTGAGTGTCTTCCATTATCTCCTGGCCATATTACAAAATTTTGTCATTACCACATTTATTTTTTATAATATGTTTTTATGTTTCCATGCTATGTCTTATTTGTAATCATAGAAATTAAGACCTTGAAAATGCATATTATTTTAACTACTTAACTTCAGGAATACTTTTGAATGCCTGCTGTGTCTCAGGCACTGTTATTTGGGAGACTTCCTTAACCAAAGAGACACATTTCTGCCTTTTAAGAGCTAAAATTTTAGTTGCATTATCAGGAATTGAGGGAATGCTCATATAACTGTGAAATGACATGGGATCTGTATTTTCTTTCACCGCACACAGGACTTTGCCCAGAGCAGTGTTGGGGTGGGTGAGTGAGTGGTCAGGAAGGGCTTTCCTGAGGATGTGATGTTTGAACACCTGAAAATGAGGTGGGTGTTATTTGCTTAAGATGGAGCAAAAACTTACCACAGTCTCTCAGGTTCACATGTCCTCCATGGAGAACACACACCTTCCTTCTACAGGAGGTAGAATTGCTGGTGACAGGAAGACTGCAAGAGATCTAGACCCTTTGCTGAGATTTGTGCTATTTAGACTGTTGTTTATCTAATTTATTCTATACCACCTTTCTACCCAGAGATTTCTTCTTCTAAGAACAAAGAGGTCTAGGGTAGAGATTGAGAGCCATCTCTCTTTTACTGGAACAAGAGGCTTTATCCACTGGTCAAGGTGTATTAGAGACTTGATGGCACTCAGAGTGGTCTAACTTTTCAGCTGTTGTGGGTACTGGGGCAAAAGTCACCATGGTTCCTAGAAACTTCCATTGCTATGGTAAAAAATTTACCTTAAATGTGGCTGTAACTCTCAGATTGGACTGTGGACTGATGTGTGCTGAAGTGTGGTACTTTTGAGCCAGTATACATAGAAGATGTCATCATTTATACTGCTGAATGTATTGTGGGAAGGGGCATGTTAAGTGAACTTCTCTTGATTGTAAGGCATGTTGCCAGTGGGGAAATGCCACAATAGAATAAGTGATAGTGGGGTGAGGGGGCAACTGGAAGCCCACCAGGCTTCCTCAGCACAGTCATGAGTTATCAGTAGATACTGTGGGATACGGGAATGTGGGGTGGGGGAGTGAAAGGAGGTCCCTACACCGATCACGGAATTGATAGTTGCAGAGATGTTTAAGAAAACTATACCGTGCTACAAAATAGCTTTGTGTGACCAGTAAAAAAAACCCTCTGGTACTTCATGTGACACTGTGCTGGAGTGCAAGCTCAGTGCAGCAGTGTTACTCATCATTCTTCCACTTCCAGGTTATGGAGGTCATGGCACCTAATGAAGTGGCATTGGTGGACCTGATGATCTTTTCTTCAATTATCTGCATCCATGTCATGGGAACCAATTTGCCTTCATGGAGCCTACATGGTAATATAAGGCAGCCTAAACTTTTCCATGACACCTCACCAGTTGATAGGCTGAGAGCTACAAAATAGGAATTCTCACCAGAGAATTTATGGTACTATTAGGTGATGACATTATTCTGGTTGGAAGAGCTAAGGACAGTGGATTTTCCTTGTTAGAAAAACTGTCCATTATCTAAGGAATCAGGCCAGAAGATTAACTCTGCCAAGGATCAGTGTTCAGCAACCCAGATAAGTTCTGGTGAACCATGGGGGCTGATGCCCAGATAACAACCCCAAGGTTATTCAATAGAATTGGTGTCATTAACCCTCTAGAGAACCAAATTTGGCAGAGCATATGATACACTTTTTCAGTACTGGACAGACTTTGTACATCATATAAGTATCCTACCCAGACCATTACATAAAATTATCAGAAAGGCATAGAGTTCACCAACAGCCTGCCTTAGAAAATATACAAAAGCTGTACAGATCACCTTTCCTTTAGGGACATTTACCTATTCAGTATGTTTTGACAAAAGTGTCAATGACTGACGTTTATGCAGAGTGGGACTTGTGGCAAAAAGATATGGTGATTAGGCAATAGCACCCTTGGGGTTTTTTCATGGTGCTTGCCTGAAACTACTGCCCAATATACCCCATTTAAAATGCTGTTGCTGGATTATTAGTGCGTGCTGATGGACATTAATGTAGTGACAGAGCAAGATCAGGGGTTGTTAAGCCTTGGTTTCCCTATCATGGGATGGGTTAAAAATGAGAATCCCAACAATGTGGTTATTCCCTAAGAAACATCTGTTTGTAAGGGAGAGTGGTATATACAAACAAGAAATAAACCAAGTGTTAAAGATGTCTCAAAGATACAAGAGAAAGTGTCCAGATATACCCATATTCTTGAAGATGTCTGGATCTGATTGGATCTTGATGGGTAAATCTGTTAACAAAGGTAGAAGGAATGCAGTGGGATGTAGAAAACCAAAAGACTGTGAAAACCCAAATAAGACCAATTCTGCATGGAAAAGTAATTCTCAGTGAGTGAAGATTCAGACTGTGGTGCTTTCACTGGAAAAAATCCCCCTGAAATGCATCTTGTTATATTTTGACTGACTCCTTGCCTCTAGGCTGACATTGTGGGCCATTGCTTGGCCCAGCCTCTGTGTAGCTGAACATGAGCCAAATGCACAAGACACACAACTCCTATTTGTGTTCCATGTGGTTGCTTATGAATAGGGACTCTTAGGATGAAAATCAGTTGAATCAAGAAGTTCATCAATCTGAGCTGCTCAGGAAAGGGCCATGGTTGAGTGGATTGACTATTGCATAGGGTATGATGATCTATTTTCTATTCAGGACCTGGCCTGAAAACAAGATTTTAGCACATGAGACCAAGGGAAGCTTGGGAAAAGTGCTTATTAGAGTGCCAGCTATACAGTCAAGTACGGAGGGGATCCTTGGGTCCATAAACAGACCTGGTGCTATATTGTCCTGTCAAGGTTATGACTGGCATTAATTGCAGTTGATTCCTTTTCTGACTTTGGCACTAGCAATCCTGTGAGCACAGCAGATGGAAAATTGTGTTTAAGGACTGTTAGTTTGATTATGTTTTCTATTTGTATTCGGTGACCACATCTAATCAGACAATAGTACCAACTTTACAGCAAAAAGTGCTCAACAGTGGGAAACTACAAGAGACATTCAATGGACCATTCATTCTTGTGTCATCCCAGGAAGGCAGATGCCATTGAAAGATTGCTTAGATTCTAAAACAACAACAACAACAACAACATAATAATGAGCAAGAACAACCAATCAACCAATGCTCAACTCTCAGTGGAGCATACGCTTTATGAAAGTCAGTTTGGGCTTTAATTGTGACATTTCCACAACAGGTGCCTCCTATTTAAATGGAATCCTTAATTATGAGGTTAAGTAAAAGGGATGAGGCCCAACAGTGGCTACCATGCTGCTAACTCCCTTCAATGTTTTCTTCTTTCTTCCACCTCAATTTTTCATGTTTCTGAGGGGGCAATGGGTTATTGGCTGTTGACCCAGTTTTGGTTTGATGTTTAACAAGATAATGCAGTACTTTACCTAGAATATGGGGTCCTTGGCATTTATTGTTTTGACCTTTGGAGCCTCTGCCAAAACACCCAAGGACAAGTTGCTTTCAACATCCTGTTCAAGACAGACTTTCAGGGATCTGTCTGATGCATAGTATATTCCCTCACTCTATTCTTTATTGTAGGTTCTATGGGTAAATTCTTTATCTATTTTTCATATTTCAAAACTGGGGTAAGGCAGTACCCTTTCATCCCATCATTCTGTGAGTTGTCAGGGTGCATCCAAACCCCCACATATGTGACACATAAAGGGACCTTATAAAGCCTTGGTATTTGTTGGCTGTTGATTTCAGCACAGCTTTGGGGATCTAGTCAATTTGGGCCTGCTGGTGTGGGAAGCCCTTCATTTCGTCCAGTACCAGTTTCTGTGTTTTTATTCTGTTTTCACTTGTCATAATGTGACCTGTCGAGATTCAAGGTCTTTTCTTTCGTTGTTTTATAGGCCTTTAAAAACACAAGAAAAATATATTTATGGAGAGCTGACAAGTCACAATGTGTCATTGTCTCCCACCTTGTAGTGTCAGAGAGTGGAAATGTGGATGGATCCCCTGTAGTCCTCAGTGTGGCTTTTGGGTTTTCAAAGAATTTTGGAACATAGTCATATTGGAATTTGATTAATATCTTCACTTGGGTTCCTATGGAGCTGATGTAAGTGAGGTAAAAAAGACAGTAAATTTATTCTTTTTTTTTCCCCTATGAAAACTATGCTGGGGACCTGTTCTTCCCATGTCTGGGAGGAAACCCCAGGAGGGTCCCATAATTTTTCTGGTTACCCTTAGATAGCAAATATTCTGTTGTTACTTCCAGTCTGTAAGAAGCTTATTACAGGGCAGTAACCAAAACTTCAATTCCTGAACATTGAGAAATATCTTCCACTGCCAGCTAGGGACTGTTTAAAGATTGGAGTCTTGCAAATGGTGTGTATATGGATGTGGAGTTCAAAATAGGCAACCAAGTTTTGCCTTGATTTTTTTGAACAGTGAGCAGTTGTACAACTTCTCCCTAGTTGAACAGTTGCTCATTCTCACCCCTCTTGATACGGTTCCCAGAGAAAGAAAGGCATAGAGAGAAGAGCCCACCCTTGTCTAGTTGACTAAATCGTAGTGTGGGTCTCGTGTCTGAGATATGGAGGAAATTCTGAGTGGATTCTCTGTTAGAGACATTTTCATTTCACCTTTTAGGGACTTAAGACTTTATGCCCCTGCTAAATGCAATGCCTTTCCTCTGATTGGTCATGAGACTCTCCCTCAGTTCACAGGCCTTTTGTGGTTTTTACCTCTTTTGGGGTCATTTTGCCTATTCATGTGCTTCTCTTGACATTTAAGTAATTTTCAGGGTACTTTTGCCCCTAGAATCCATATATAAACCCTGGAAATCAGAGATCTCTTTTCTATAAATGGGGGTTTGCTGCCCTCTCCCAAGATACACTTTTACTTCCTTATCCAGGAGTATCACTAGCCTCAGCCTCTTGATTTTACTTGGGTGAGTCAGACACTAGTTCTTGTCTTCCTTAATATTCAGGGGCCTTAGTCAATTGTGAAGCTCTTTGTCCGTGATTTTGTGTCAAGGGGGAAATAGTCCTTTACCCTACTTCATGAGTGTGGAGAAAATGCCTGTCACTGATACCTTTGAATTATTTTCTCCTTTCTCCTCAGTTCTTTTAGATCTCTGTGGTGGGTGATGGCCTAATGTCAAGAGAACTCATATAGGTCCATTTTTTTGCAGGATGGTTTATTAGTCTGCTCAGGCTCCTATAACAAGGTACCACAGACTGGGTGGCTTAAACAACAGAAATTTATTTTTTCACCATTTTGGAAGGTAGATGTCCAGGATCTAAATGTCAGAGTTTGTCTCTGGTGAGACCCCTCCTCCTGACTTGCAGATGGCTGTCTTCTTGTTTGTCCTCATATGGCTTCTTCTGTGTGCATGCATACAGAGAGAGAGTGTGTACTTTGGTGTCTTTTCCTATTCTTAAATGGGCACCAGTCCTATTGGATTAGTTCTTATGTTTCAACTTCGTCCCTGTGACCCCTGCTGAATTGTATAGGTAGTTTGAGTTAGACATAAAAGGTAGAGAACCACATAAATCTAAGAAAAACATTCCTTGGTTATTACACACTCATCTATGTCAGTAGGAAATTGAAACTCCTTCTGTATGAATGAGGCTTTAGTTCTTATATTCCATAGATGAGCGAAACCATATGATAATTGTCTTTCTCTGCTTGACTTATTTCACCTAGCATTATCTCCTCCAGTGCCATCCATGTTGCAGCAAATGTTGAGAACTCATTCTTTCTGATGGCTGAGTAATATTCCATTGTATATGTGGACCACAGCTTCTTAATCCAGTCATCTGTTGAAGAGCATCTCGGCTCCTTCCACGATTTAGCTATGGTGGACAGAGGCTATGAACATTGGATGCATATGGCCCTTCTCTTCACTACGTCTGTATCTTTGGGGTAAATACCCAGTAGTGCAATGTCAGCCCATCCTTTACCCCTCAAAATAGATTTGCAGAACAGATAAGACTACAGTGTCCACAACATTGGTATACAGTTGCAGATCATGTTTATAAATGCTTTGGTGATAGGGAGGCATGTGATCCTTCAACTTTGTCCCTGCGACCCCTGCTGAATTGTATAGGTAGTTTGAGTTAGACATAAAAGGTAGAGAACCGCATAAATCTAAGAAAAACATTCCTTGGTTATTACACATTCATCTATGTCACTAGGAAATTGAAACTGCTTCTGTATGACTGATGGCTATGATTACAGATAAAATCTCCCTCTTGTTCAAATGTAGTCGGTTATGTAGAGATATACTGAGCTTTGCTCCCAGAGAAAGCAGAAAGCAAAGAACAGTAAGGATAGGTTTGGGCTAAAACCTAATGACACTTTAGAGGTTTCTTCCTTAGGTAGTAGATGAGGAAGCCTTGTCAGGTGTGCTGGGGGGAAAAGAGTGGAGATCACCCAGTCACTCAATAACCAATTCCATGTTCCAAGCCAATCTAACCAAAAGTACTTGGGTATCGACAGGAAGAGTACCAAGAAGACAGAAAAATTTGCTAGATTTTTCTTGTTCATACTGATGTTTATTTAACATATGTAACACTGACTTCTATTTAGGCCTCTATTCTTTCAAGAACAAACAGATCTAGACCCTAGATAACCTCCAACTGGGACAAAAGTCTTTATCCACTGGTCAGAGTGTACTGGGGACTCAGCTGCACTCATGTTTTTCACAATTTTCCAGTCCTTATGTACACAGGGATGCAAGTCACTGTGATGTCTTGAAATTCCCAGGAGTGTTGTCAAAATTTGCTTTGAGGAAATAACTCTCAGATTGGACTATGGACTGATGTGAATTTATGTGTGGGCCCTTACAGACCAGTGTACTTGCAAGATATTGTAACTGTTACTGCTGAATGTATTGTGGGAAGATTAAATATATGTAATTATTCTTTTGATTGTAAGGGATGTTCCCAATGGGGAAATACCACAATTAAAACAATGGTAGTGGGGTGAGTGGACAATTGGGATCCCATTAGGCTTCCTCAGCACTACCATGAAGTATCAGTAAAGAGTTAGGAGGAAGGAGGTGAAAGGAGGTTCCTATACTGATCAAGAAACAAAAGAAGAAAGAGGTGCTTAAAGAGACTACGCCACCCTGCAATAACCCTGTGTGACCAGTGAGAAAAGCCATTGGTACCTTACATCACAATGTGGATGACCACAAGCTTAGTCTGGCAGCTCTCCTTGCCCCTGTAATTCTAGATACTATGATTTTCATAGAGTCCATTTTGCTGACTGAAGAGTGTGGTGTGAGGCACTGGTTATTTTAATGCTTTTTTTTCAGATCACTTTACAGTTGGATGATCAGAGGCTGTTTGTCTTTATGGAGCACATACTGTAATGTATGTTCTCCAGTTTACTGCAGGGTATCCTGAGGCATTCCATGATTTCTCACTGGTTGATTGGCTGAGACTCACAAAAGACTGAATTCTCACCTGGTATCATTAAATGGTGATATTATTCTAAGGGCAGTGTGTTGTATTTGTTATTCAGATAGTCCGTTACCTGGGTAACCCATGTTGGAAGTTTAACCATGAGAAGAATCAGCAGCTAGTCCCCTAGATATGGTTCTGCTGAGCCATGTAGATTAATGCCCAGATGACATTTCCTGAACTTGTTCAAGAAAAACTGACGGCCTAAAAACCTCCAGAAAACGAAATTTGGCAAAGTATGTGATACATTGATCAGTATGGGATGAACTTCATAACCCATATATAGGGATCCTGTTCAGCCCATTATAAAAGATTACTGAAAAGGTAGCCTTTTTGATGAGCGTGCTATAGAAACTCTCAAGCAAGTTGTACAGACCACTTTTCTACTCAAGCACATCACTCATGCAGTGTGTTTTGAGAGAAAGTATCAGAGACTGATGTTTATGTGGACTGGAACCTGTGGCAAAAGATGAGGCCACTAGGCAGTGACCCCCTTTGTGATTTGTTTATGATGCTTGCCTGACATCATCACCTGATATACCCCATTTGAAAGAGTATTGCTGGCTTGTTAGTGGGTGCTGATGGATATTGAGAGAGTAACAAAACCTAAGCAGTCATTGATATGCCCTAACTTTCCTGTCATAAAATGAGCACCAAACGAGAATCCCAACAAAGTGAGTATTGCCCAAGAAATATCCATTTTTAAGTGAGAGTGGCATAGCCAGAGAAGTAAACCAGGCATTAATAGTATCTCAAAGGTTCAGGAAAAAGTGTCTAGTCAGTCTCCAAGTGTGGGTGACTAAGATGCAGAGATTGTGCCTGCACCCCATGTTCTGGTGGCTTCTGTTCACCCTTTCCTGCAGATTCCTGGATCTGGTGCATGGACACATACACTAAATTAAAGGCAGACAGATAGCAATGGACTGTGGAAGCTGTACAGCGCCAAAGAAAACTACTTGCCCCTGCACATGGAAGAAGGCAGTCTGCTCAGATGGTAGAGCTTGCCCGCATAGCCTGCAGGTTTGGCGCTTGCTCTGAAAAAATAGGCCCTGAAATGTACCTTGTTATATTTGACTGACTCCTGGGCAGCAGTCCATGGGCTGACAATGTGGACAAGTGCCTGGCAGCGGGATGACTGGATGATCAATTCTCGGTGTCTGTGGTAGCAAACATTATCAGTCAATTGCACAAGATTTGCACCTCCTCTTTGCGCCCTATGTGGTGCACATGAATCACCTTGAGAATGAAATTCATTGGAATCAACAAGCTTATTAGATTATGTTCTGTCCAGGTTAGCACCTTGATCACCTGGATGAACTATGTATTAGGGAGTGTAATCTATCTACAGTTTGGGAGCTGGCCCCAAAACAAGACCCTGTGATTCTAGCACATGAGGTCAGCTCTACAGTCAAGTAGAGAGGGCATCTCCAGGTCGCATATACAGTGGTGCCAGACCTGGCTTTGTACCCTCCTTTCAGGGTTACCACTGGACATAGACTACAGTAAATCAATATTATGTACATGCATAGCAGAAGGGGGAATTTTATGCAAGGACTTGTAGTTGAACTGTGATTTCATTTGGATTCATTGACCACATGTAATCAAACACTGGGGCGACTTTTATAGTAAAATGTACTCAGCAGTGGGCTACTTTATGTGACATTCAGTGGCCCATTTATTTCCTGTGTCATCTTCAGGCTGCGGATACCACTGAAAGATGGCTTGAATTCTTAAAGAAAAAAAGAGGAGTGGATAGCTGATGCTCAGCTCCCAGTGGAGCCCATGCTTAAGAAAGTCAGTTTGGGGTCTAAATGTGGCATTCCCCCCAGCGGGTACCTCCCTTTTAAATTGGGTATTTAATGAGTTTGGAGATGTGGGGAAGAGGCCCAGATTCTGGTAAGGGAAGAGAATCCTTTCTTCCTTCTTTTACTTCAACTTTCCATATTTCTGTGGTGGGAAATAGATTAATGCCAGCTGACCCAGTTTCGCTCAGGTTTTTGGCAAGACAGTATATTACTTCACTTTAGAATATGGCATTCTAGACATTTATTGTTTTGGCCTTTGGAGCCTCTGCCAAAATGCTCGTATCCAAGGATGTGTTGCTTTCAACATTTTATTCAAGTCAGGCTTTATGGTCACGTCTGACAAGACCTTCCTTCAATGCACCGTTAATTGTAGTAACCGCATGTGCATTTCCTTACTGCTTCCAAATGTTGGAAGTCAGTACCTCTTCATCACATCATTCCGTGAGTTGTCAAGGGTGCATGCAGACCCTTCCACATATTGATTCCCTTGTGCTCTCTTCTGGCTTGAAGTCTTCTGGTTGTTCTTAGAATTTTATGTTGAATTACCTCCAGTCCAAACTTATTCTCCAACTGTCAAATTGAGATGTATAACTAGTAGGTATTTTCTGGGAGCCTCTTTTATCTTGTCCAAGGCCCCCTAAAAAGACTTGGTGTTTGTTGGCTGTTGGTTGCAGCTTTTGGTGTCTGGTCAATCTAGGCAAACCAGTGTGTGTCGTCTTTTTTTTTTTTTTTGTCCTTCTATTTGGCAAATACCAGTTTCCCATTTTTATACTCTTTCTGCCATTTAGGTTGTGACATATTGGGGCTCCCAGCACCAGGCTAGAATCTCCATCCTAAGCTTGCATGTAAGCTGATGGTGGCACCTCAGGAATCCTATCTCCATGTTGGCCTTGAGTTCATCTCCCCACTAGACAGCACAGTCTGGCCCTACCTTCTTATACAAATTGTCTCCATGATATTTTAGCTCCCTTCTCCTGAGGCCAGCTAAATTACAGTGTCTTCCTGGAAAAAATACTTGTGAGACCTTGCCTTTCGTAATAGGACAAGTTGATATTGGAAAGGGAGGGCTGAGCTTCTAGAAGTGATCCATCATCTTTTGCTGGAAGAAGTAATTTAAGAATCTATCTATCTCTCTGTCTATTTATAGGAGATGAGTATGTGAAAATGGATTCCATTAGAATTCTCCCTGCCTAGCTTACCTAAGAGTTTTCTTAAATGATTGGGTCCTGTCTTTAGTCTTAGAATCATTGCATTCTTTATAGATATCAGTTAGCATAATGAGTGAGGACAGGGAGACCTTGGGAATATTTGACAAAAACAGAGAAGGAGAAAGAAGGGAGAAAAGGGGTGAACTGGAAGATGTCCAGGAAGATAAGGCACATACAATGTGGGTGTAATCCAGTATGCCTTCATCTCATGATTCCCTGAAGATATATCTGAAGATAGCTATTCCAGATCTGACAGTGTATGCAGCCTGTTGAAAAATGTTTGTGGTTTTAGGCAGCAAGTGGCTGATTAAAATCTCCTAAGATCCCTTCGACAGATAAATAGATAAAGAAGATGTGGTCCGTATATACAATGGAATCTTACTCAACCATCAGAAAGGATTAGGGGCGCCTGGGTGGCAGAGCGGTTAAGCGTCTGCCTTCGGCTCAGGGCGTGATCCCGGCGTTATGGGATCGAGCCCCACGTCAGGCTCCTCTGCTATGAGCCTGCTTCTTCCTCTCCCACTCCCCCTGCTTGTGTTCCCTCTCTCGCTGGCTGTCTCTATCTCTGTCTTATAAATAAATAAAAAATCTTTAAAAAAAAAAAGAAAGGATGAATACCCACCATTTGCATCGACATGGATGGAACTGGAGGGGATTATGCTAAGTGAAATAAGTCAAACAGAGAAAGACAACTATCATATGGTTTCACTCATTTGCGGAACGTAAGGAATAGCACAGAGGACAATAGGGGAAGGAAGGGAAATCTGAGGGGGGAGAAATCAGAGAGAGAGATGAACCATGAGAGACTATGGACTCCGGGAAACAAACTGAGGGTTTCAGAGGGGAGGGGGGTGGGGGAATGGGGTAGCCAGGTGATGGGTATTGAGGAGGGTACATGTTGGATAAGCATTGGGTGTTATATGCAAATGATGAATCATTGAACACTACATCAAAAACTAATGTTGTACTATACAACAGTGGCTAACTGAACATAATAAAAAAAAGAAAAAAATAAATAGTAAACAAATAAAATTTAGAATCTACTGTTACTTCCTAAAGATAATTATTAATTAAAAAAATTATTTTTAAATTAGAAAAAAATTTAAATGTAACTTTACTAAGAAACGTCAGCAATAATTTGATGTTTGGGTTTTGAGTTATTTGGATTTTGTTATTTTCTTACCTGTATTCATGTAATGTCATAATAAGTGAATTCTTGATATAATTAAAAAAAAAACCTCCTGAGATCCTGGCTATTTGGACTTTTGTAGATCTAAAGCTTTCAAAACAGCCTGTCTAGCCAGATCTTACTTCATTCAAGAAGGAAGAAGCCTGTGGTAGAAGTTGAGGTCCCTCTATCACTAAAAAGAACTGAAGAGTTCATGCATTGGTTAAAGTACTAAAGGACTTGATAAAACCCATATTGCCAAACCAGTGTGGGGTAGCACTTCACTTAGGTGATACCAGTTCCTCCCATTTATGCTCCTACTGCCTTTTGTATAGTGATTTGTCAGTGCCCCCAAGCACTACTAAGCTGGGAGAGCTGAGGCAAGCTGGGGCAGTTTTGAGTGGCTGCCCCTTGAGTGGCCTGTCTTCATGTGGGGCCTAGATTAACTCCATGAGATTTTTTATCTTTTCCTCCTGGAGGCTGCTAAGGCTACAATGCTCTATTGAAAATACTGGTGAGTTTCTGTAGGCCTAGATGAAATGCTGTCATTCGAACATCATAGTTGTGAAATGAGACGTTATTATCTCCAATTCATCCCCATGCCAGCTCCCTTTTGTCCCTTCTAGCAGGGGCAACACCAGCCCTAGTTTTTTATTCTACATTAATCAGACATCATACCCGTGTTGCCCTAAATGCAGAGAACATGAGTGAAGCTTTCTGCAGCTCTTGCACTTGGGCCAGTCATTCCAGCCCTCATCATCATGAGGCAGTTTTCTCATCCCTTGGGGTCTGTTGAGATATGGGAATTTCTGTACTGCCCTCACTTGAGCATATAGCTGCAGGATAGAAGAGCACTTAGCTGCAGTCCACAGGTGGCTCCTCTGTAAGCAGGTAGTCTACAACTTGGATTTCTATCCATTTTCTTATCATGTGTCTTTTCTGGTATGTGGCATAAAGATTACAGGAAGGTGGAATTTTGCCTCATTCTTCTTTGCTGTGTTAGTAAATATTGAGGTGTCAAAATATAAAGAAGACCTTTAAAAATATATTTTTAAAGATTTTTATTTATTTATTTGACAGAGAGAGTCAGCGAGAGAGGGAACACAAGCAGGGGGAGTGGGAGAGGGAGAAGCAGGCTTCCCGCCGAGCAGGGAGCCCAATGTGGGGCTCGATCCCAGGACCCTGGGATCATGACCTGAGCCAAAGGCAGATGCTCAATGACTGAGCCACCCAGGCGCCCCTAAAAATATTTTTAGTGTAAAAGTAAATTTACATTCTCCTTGGTCTTGTGTGTCTTTGTGAATGAAATGCCAAATTTGGCATTGATCATGTGGCTGATGAAGTTATGATGCTCCTTTATGAGACAAGAGGCCATCCTGATCAGGTTAATGGCTAAGATAGATTCCCCAGCATCTGGAATCACATTCTCTCCCTTAAGTGGTGATGAGAAGCACAGTAGGGTCCCTGAGCTAATAATAGATGGCTTTTTAAATGTTAGAATGGATAGGCCTCTGGGATGATGGTACCTGTGATGATCCTGGGCTAGTCGGCAAAGTGCCTACAATTAAGGGTACAGTGGGAGGAGATGCTTTGGGTCAGGCACATCCCTGAAAGCCCACCTTGGGAAAGATTTTGAAAGCAAAATAACCTTGGTATAGATATTTGCAGATGCTCCAAACACCAAAATGATAAATACGAAGGACCCCAAATTATTTTTTTAGAAAATTTTTTATTATGTTATGTTAGTCACCATACAGTACATCGTTAGTTTTTGATGTAGTGTTCCATGATTCATTGTTTGTGTATAACACCCAGTGCTCCATGCAATACGTGTCCTCCTTTAATACCCATCACTGGGCTAACCCATCGTCCCACCCCCTCCCCTCTGAAGTCCTTAGTTTGTTTCCCAGAGTCCATAGTCTCTCGTGGTTCATTCCCCCTTCTGTTTACCCTCCCCGTCGTNTGCTATTCCTTATGTTCCACAAATGAGTGAAACCATATAATTGTCTTTCTCTGCTTGACTTATTTCACTTAGCATAATCTCCTCCCATCCCATCCCTGTTGCTGCAAATGTTGGGTAATTGTTCTTTCTGATGGCTGAGTAAGATTCCATTGTATATATGGACCACATCTTCTTTATCCATTCATCTGTTGAAGGGAATCTCAGCTCCTTCCAC